>NW_027228656.1:79356-297247 GCF_037783145.1 Equus przewalskii | reverse complement strand
TGCGTTTCTCAGGCCTTTGGAGGAGATGTTCCCGGTAGGCTGTAAGAGCACTGTGCAGAGCGAGTTGTTTCTTAGCTTCCCAAAGAGCTGGAAGCAAGATGCTGTGGGGCCCAACTCGCCCTTTGGAAAGAAGCCTGCACGTTGTGCCTTTCAGCTCTAGGGCAATGTAGCACACCCAGAGCAGAAGTCCTACTTCAGCCAGATCAGGCCTGCAAAGAAACTGCGTTTCACAGGCCTTTGGAAGAGATGTTCCCAGTAGGCTGTAAGAGCAATGTGCAGAGCGAGTTGTTTCTTAGCTTCCCAAAGAGCTGGAAGCAAGATGCTGTGGGGCCCAACTCGCCCTTTGGAAAGAAGCCTGCACGTTGTGCCTTTCAGCTCTAGGGCAATGTAGCACACCCAGGGCAGAAGTCCTACTTCAGCCAGATCAGGCCTGCAAAGAAACTGCGTTTCACAGGCCTTTGGAAGAGAAGTTCCCGGTAGGCTGTAAGAGCACTGTGCAGAGTGAGTTGTTTCTTAGCTTCCCAAAGAGCTGGAAGCAAGATGCTGTGGGGCCCAACTCGCCCTTTGGAAAGATGCCTGCACGTTGTGCCTTTCAGCTCTAGGGCAATGTAGCACACCCAGAGCAGAAGTCCTACTTCAACCAGCTCAGGAGTGCAAAGAAACAGCGTTTCACAGGCCATGGAAGAGATGTTCCCGGTAGGCTGTAAGAGCACTGTGCAGAGCGAGTTGTTTCTTAGCTTCCCAAAGAGCTGAAAGCAAGATGCTGTGGGGTCCAACTCGCCCTTTGGAATGAAGCCTGCACCTTGTGCCTTTCAGCTCTAGGGCAATGTAGCACACCCAGAGCAGAAGTCCTACTTCAGCCAGATCAGGCCTGCAAAGAAACTGCGTTTCACAGGCCTTTGGAAGAGATGTTCCCGGTAGGCTGTAAGAGCACTGTGCAGAGCGAGTTGTTTCTTAGCTTCCCAAAGAGCTGGAAGCAAGATGCTGTGGGGCCCAACTCGTCCTTTGGAAAGAAGCCTGCACGTTGTGCCTTTCTGCTCTAGGGCAATGTAGCACACCCAGAGCAGGAGTCCTACTAGAGCCAGATCAGGCCTGCAAAGAAACTGCGTTTCACAGGCCTTTGGAAGAGATGTTCCCGGTAGGCTGTAAGAGCACTGTGCAGAGCGAGATGTTTCTTAGCTTCCCAAAGAGCTGGAAGCAAGATGCTGTGGGGCCCAAATCGCCCTTTGGAAAGAAGCCTGCACGTTGTGCCTTTCAGCTCTAGGGCAATGCCGCACACTCAGAGCAGAAGTTCTACTTCAAGCAGATCACGCCTGCAAAGAAGCTGCGTTTCACATGCCTTTGGAAGAGATGTTCCCGTTAGGCTGTAAGAGCACTGTGCAGAGCGAGTTGTTTCTTAGCTTCCCAAAGAGCTGGAAGCAAGATGCTGTGGGGCCCAACTCGCCCTTTGGAAAGAAGCCTGTACGTTGTGCCTTTCAGCTCTAGGGCAATGTAGCACACCCAGAGCAGAAGTCCTACTTCAGCCAGATCAGGAGGGCAAAGAAACTGCGTTTCACAGGCCTTTGGAAGAGAGGTTCCCGGTAGGCTGTAAGAGCACTGTGCAGAGCGAGTTGTTTCTTAGCTTCCCAAAGCGCTGGAAGCAAGATGCTGTTGGGCCCAACTCACCATTAGGAAAGGAGCCTGCACGATGTGCCTTTCAGCTCTAGGGCAATGTAGCACACCCAGAGCAGAAGTCCTACTTCAGCCAGATCAGGCCTGCAAAGAAACTGCGTTTCACAGGCCTTTGGAAGAGATGTTCCCGGTAGGCTGTAAGAGCACTGTGCAGAGCGAGTTGTTTCTTAGCTTCCCAAAGAGCTGGAAGCAAGATGCTGTGGGGCCCAAATCGCCCTTTGGAAAGAAGCCTGCACGTTGTGCCTTTCAGCTCTAGGGCAATGTAGCACACCCATAGCAGAAGTTCTACTTCAGCGAGATCAGGCCTGCAAAGAAACTGCGTTTCACAGGCCTTTGGAAGAGATGTTCCCGGTAGGCTGTAAGAGCACTGTGCAGAGCGAGTTGTTTCTTAGCTTCCCAAAGAGCTGGAAGCAAGATGCTGTGGGGCCCAACTCGCCCTTTGGAAAGAAGCCTGCACGTTGTGCCTTTCAGCTCTAGGGCAATGTAGCACAACCAGGGCAGAAGTCCTACTTCAGCCAGATCAGGCCTGCAAAGAAACTGCGTTTCACAGGCCTTTGGAAGAGATGTTCCCGGTAGGCTGTAAGAGCACTGTGCAGAGTGAGTTGTTTCTTAGCTTCCCAAAGAGCTGGAAGCAAGATGCTGTGGGGCCCAACTCGCCCTTTGGAAAGAGGCCTGCACGTTGTGCCTTTCAGCTCTAGGGCAATGTAGCACACCCAGAGCAGAAGTCCTACTTCAACCAGCTCAGGAGTGCAAAGAAACAGCGTTTCACAGGCCATGGAAGAGATGTTCCCGGTAGGCTGTAAGAGCACTGTGCAGAGCGAGTTGTTTCTTAGCTTCCCAAAGAGCTGAAAGCAAGATGCTGTGGGGTCCAACTCGCCCTTTGGAATGAAGCCTGCACCTTGTGCCTTTCAGCTCTAGGGCAATGTAGCACACCCAGAGCAGAAGTCCTACTTCAGCCAGATCAGGCCTGCAAAGAAACTGCGTTTCACAGGCCTTTGGAAGAGATGTTCCCGGTAGGCTGTAAGAGCACTGTGCAGTGCGAGTTGTTTCTTAGCTTCCCAAAGAGCTGGAAGCAAGATGCTGTGGTGCCCAACTCGTCCTTTGGAAAGAAGCCTGCACGTTGTGCCTTTCTGCTCTAGGGCAATGTAGCACACCCAGAGCAGGAGTCCTACTAGAGCCAGATCAGGCCTGCAAAGAAACTGCGTTTCACAGGCCTTTGGAAGAGATGTTCCCGGTAGGCTGTAAGAGCACTGTGCAGAGCGAGTTGTTTCTTAGCTTCCCAAAGAGCTGGAAGCAAGATGCTGTGGGGCCCAACTCGCCCTTTGGAAAGAAGCCTGCACGTTGTGCCTTTCAGCTCTAGGGCAATGCCGCACACTCAGAGCAGAAGTTCTACTTCAAGCAGATCACGCCTGCAAAGAAGCTGCGTTTCACATGCCTTTGGAAGAGATGTTCCCGTTAGGCTGTAAGAGCACTGTGCAGAGCGAGTTGTTTCTTAGCTTCCCAAAGAGCTGGAAGCAAGATGCTGTGGGGCCCAACTCGCCCTTTGGAAAGAAGCCTGCACGTTGTGCCTTTCAGCTCTAGGGCAATGTAGCACACCCAGGGCAGAAGTCCTACTTCAGCCAGATCAGGCCTGCAAAGAAACTGCGTTTCACAGGCCTTTGGAAGAGATGTTCCCGGTAGGCTGTAAGAGCACTGTGCAGAGCGACTTGTCTCTTAGCTTCCCAAAGAGCTGGAAGCAAGATGCTTTGGGGCCCAACTCGCCCTTTGGAAAGAAGCCTGCACGTTGTGCCTTTCAGCTCTAGGGCAATGTAGCACACCCAGAGCAGAAGTCTTACTTCAGCCAGATCAGGCCTGCAAAGAAACTGCGTTTCTCAGGCCTTTGGAAGAGATGTTCCTGGTAGGCTGTAAGAGCACTGTGCAGAGCGAGTTGTTTCTTAGCTTCCCAAAGAGCTGGAAGCAAGATGCTGTGGGGCCCAACTCGCCCTTTGCAAAGAAGCCTGCACGTTGTGCCTTTCAGCTCTAGGGCAATGTAGCACACGCAGAGCAGAAGTTCTACTTCTGCGAGATCAGGCCTCCAAAGAAACTGCGTTTCTCAGGCCTTTGGAGGAGATGTTCCCGGTAGGCTGTAAGAGCACTGTGCAGAGCGAGTTGTTTCTTAGCTTCCCAAAGAGCTGGAAGCAAGATGCTGTGGGGCCCAACTCGCCCTTTGGAAAGAAGCCTGCACGTTGTGCCTTTCAGCTCTAGGGCAATGTAGCACACCCAGAGCAGAAGTCCTACTTCAGCCAGATCAGGCCTGCAAAGAAACTGCGTTTCACAGGCCTTTGGAAGAGATGTTCCCGGTAGGCTGTAAGAGCACTGTGCAGAGCGAGTTGTTTCTTAGCTTCCCAAAGAGCTGGAAGCAAGATGCTGTGGGGCCCAACTCGCCCTTTGGAAAGAAGCCTGCACGTTGTGCCTATCAGCTCTAGGGCAAAGTGGCACACCCAGAGCAGAAGTCCTACTTCAGCCAGATCAGGCCTGCAAAGAAACTGCGTTTCACAGGCCTTTGGAAGACATGTTCCCGGTAGGTGTAAGAGCACTGTGTAGAGCGAGTTGTTTCTTAGCCTCCCAAAGAGCTGGAAGCAAGATGCTGTGGGGCCCAAATCGCCCTTTGGAAAGAAGCCTGCACGTTGTGCCTTTCAGCTCTAGGGCAAAGTAGCACACCCAGAGCAGAAGTCCTACTTCAGCCAGATCAGGCCTGCAAAGAAACTGCGTTTCACAGGGCTTTGGAAAAGATGTTCCCACTAGGCTGTAAGAGCACTGTGCAGAGCGAGTTGTTTCTTAGCTTCCCAAAGAGCTGGAGCAAGATGCTGTGGGGCCCAACTCGCCCTTTGGAAAGAAGCCTGCACGTTGTGCCTTTCAGCTCTAGGGCAAAGTAGCACACCCAGAGCAGAAGTCCTACTTCAGCCAGATCAGGCCTGCAAAGAAACTGCGTTTCACAGGCCTTTGGAAGAGATGTTCCCGGTAGGCTGTAAGAGCACTGTGCAGAGCGAGTTGTTTCTTAGCTTCCCAAAGAGCTGGAAGCAAGATGCTGTGGGGCCCCACTCGCCCTTTGGAAAGAAGCCTGCACGTTGTGCCTTTCAGCTCTAGGGCAAAGTAGCACACCCAGAGCAGAAGTCCTACTTCAGCCAGATCAGGCCTGCAAAGAAACTGCGTTTCACTGGCCTTTGGAAGAGATGTTCCCGGTAGGCTGTAAGAGCAATGTGCAGAGCGAGTTGTTTCTTAGCTTCCCAAAGAGCTGGAAGCAAGATGCTGTGGGGCCCAACTCGCCCTTTGGAAAGAAGCCTGCACGTTGTGCCTTTCAGCTCTAGGGCAATGTAGCACACGCAGAGCAGAAGTTCTACTTCTGCGAGATCAGGCCTCCAAAGAAACTGCGTTTCTCAGGCCTTTGGAGGAGATGTTCCCGGTAGGCTGTAAGAGCACTGTGCAGAGCGAGTTGTTTCTTAGCTTCCCAAAGAGCTGGAAGCAAGATGCTGTGGGGCCCAACTCGCCCTTTGGAAAGAAGCCTGCACGTTGTGCCTTTCAGCTCTAGGGCAATGTAGCACACCCAGAGCAGAAGTCCTACTTCAGCCAGATCAGGCCTGCAAAGAAACTGCGTTTCACAGGCCTTTGGAAGAGATGTTCCCGGTAGGCTGTAAGAGCAATGTGCAGAGCGAGTTGTTTCTTAGCTTCCCAAAGAGCTGGAAGCAAGATGCTGTGGGGCCCAACTCGCCCTTTGGAAAGAAGCCTGCACGTTGTGCCTTTCAGCTCTAGGGCAATGTAGCACACCCAGGGCAGAAGTCCTACTTCAGCCAGATCAGGCCTGCAAAGAAACTGCGTTTCACAGGCCTTTGGAAGAGAAGTTCCCGGTAGGCTGTAAGAGCACTGTGCAGAGTGAGTTGTTTCTTAGCTTCCCAAAGAGCTGGAAGCAAGATGCTGTGGGGCCCAACTCGCCCTTTGGAAAGAGGCCTGCACGTTGTGCCTTTCAGCTCTAGGGCAATGTAGCACACCCAGAGCAGAAGTCCTACTTCAACCAGCTCAGGAGTGCAAAGAAACAGCGTTTCACAGGCCATGGAAGAGATGTTCCCGGTAGGCTGTAAGAGCACTGTGCAGAGCGAGTTGTTTCTTAGCTTCCCAAAGAGCTGAAAGCAAGATGCTGTGGGGTCCAACTCGCCCTTTGGAATGAAGCCTGCACCTTGTGCCTTTCAGCTCTAGGGCAATGTAGCACACCCAGAGCAGAAGTCCTACTTCAGCCAGATCAGGCCTGCAAAGAAACTGCGTTTCACAGGCCTTTGGAAGAGATGTTCCCGGTAGGCTGTAAGAGCACTGTGCAGAGCGAGTTGTTTCTTAGCTTCCCAAAGAGCTGGAAGCAAGATGCTGTGGGGCCCAACTCGTCCTTTGGAAAGAAGCCTGCACGTTGTGCCTTTCTGCTCTAGGGCAATGTAGCACACCCAGAGCAGGAGTCCTACTAGAGCCAGATCAGGCCTGCAAAGAAACTGCGTTTCACAGGCCTTTGGAAGAGATGTTCCCGGTAGGCTGTAAGAGCACTGTGCAGAGCGAGATGTTTCTTAGCTTCCCAAAGAGCTGGAAGCAAGATGCTGTGGGGCCCAAATCGCCCTTTGGAAAGAAGCCTGCACGTTGTGCCTTTCAGCTCTAGGGCAATGCCGCACACTCAGAGCAGAAGTTCTACTTCAAGCAGATCACGCCTGCAAAGCAGCTGCGTTTCACATGCGTTTGGAAGAGATGTTCCCGTTAGGCTGTAAGAGCACTGTGCAGAGCGAGTTGTTTCTTAGCTTCCCAAAGAGCTGGAAGCAAGATGCTGTGGGGCCCAACTCGCCCTTTGGAAAGAAGCCTGTACGTTGTGCCTTTCAGCTCTAGGGCAATGTAGCACACCCAGAGCAGAAGTCCTACTTCAGCCAGATCAGGAGGGCAAAGAAACTGCGTTTCACAGGCCTTTGGAAGAGATGTTCCCGGTAGGCTGTAAGAGCACTGTGCAGAGCGAGTTGTTTCTTAGCTTCCCAAAGCGCTGGAAGCAAGATGCTGTTGGGCCCAACTCACCATTAGGAAAGGAGCCTGCACGATGTGCCTTTCAGCTCTAGGGCAATGTAGCACACCCAGAGCTGAAGTCCTACTTCAGCCAGATCAGGCCTGCAAAGAAACTGCGTTTCACAGGCCTTTGGAAGAGATGTTCCCGGTAGGCTGTAAGAGCACTGTGCAGAGTGAGTTGTTTCTTAGCTTCCCAAAGAGCTGGAAGCAAGATGCTGTGGGGCCCAACTCGCCCTTTGGAAAGAGGCCTGCACGTTGTGCCTTTCAGCTCTAGGGCAATGTAGCACACCCAGAGCAGAAGTCCTACTTCAACCAGCTCAGGAGTGCAAAGAAACAGCGTTTCACAGGCCATGGAAGAGATGTTCCCTGTAGGCTGTAAGAGCACTGTGCAGAGCGAGTTGTTTCTTAGCTTCCCAAAGAGCTGAAAGCAAGATGCTGTGGGGTCCAACTCGCCCTTTGGAATGAAGCCTGCACCTTGTGCCTTTCAGCTCTAGGGCAATGTAGCACACCCAGAGCAGAAGTCCTACTTCAGCCAGATCAGGCCTGCAAAGAAACTGCGTTTCACAGGCCTTTGGAAGAGATGTTCCCGGTAGGCTGTAAGAGCACTGTGCAGAGCGAGTTGTTTCTTAGCTTCCCAAAGAGCTGGAAGCAAGATGCTGTGGGGCCCAACTCGTCCTTTGGAAAGAAGCCTGCACGTTGTGCCTTTCTGCTCTAGGGCAATGTAGCACACCCAGAGCAGGAGTCCTACTAGAGCCAGATCAGGCCTGCAAAGAAACTGCGTTTCACAGGCCTTTGGAAGAGATGTTCCCGGTAGGCTGTAAGAGCACTGTGCAGAGCGAGATGTTTCTTAGCTTCCCAAAGAGCTGGAAGCAAGATGCTGTGGGGCCCAAATCGCCCTTTGGAAAGAAGCCTGCACGTTGTGCCTTTCAGCTCTAGGGCAATGCCGCACACTCAGAGCAGAAGTTCTACTTCAAGCAGATCACGCCTGCAAAGCAGCTGCGTTTCACATGCGTTTGGAAGAGATGTTCCCGTTAGGCTGTAAGAGCACTGTGCAGAGCGAGTTGTTTCTTAGCTTCCCAAAGAGCTGGAAGCAAGATGCTGTGGGGCCCAACTCGCCCTTTGGAAAGAAGCCTGTACGTTGTGCCTTTCAGCTCTAGGGCAATGTAGCACACCCAGAGCAGAAGTCCTACTTCAGCCAGATCAGGAGGGCAAAGAAACTGCGTTTCACAGGCCTTTGGAAGAGATGTTCCCGGTAGGCTGTAAGAGCACTGTGCAGAGCGAGTTGTTTCTTAGCTTCCCAAAGCGCTGGAAGCAAGATGCTGTTGGGCCCAACTCACCATTAGGAAAGGAGCCTGCACGATGTGCCTTTCAGCTCTAGGGCAATGTAGCACACCCAGAGCTGAAGTCCTACTTCAGCCAGATCAGGCCTGCAAAGAAACTGCGTTTCACAGGCCTTTGGAAGAGATGTTCCCGGTAGGCTGTAAGAGCACTGTGCAGAGCGAGTTGTTTCTTAGCTTCCCAAAGAGCTGGAAGCAAGATGCTGTGGGGCCCAAATCGCCCTTTGGAAAGAAGCCTGCACGTTGTGCCTTTCAGCTCTAGGGCAATGTAGCACACCCATAGCAGAAGTTCTACTTCAGCGAGATCAGGCCTGCAAAGAAACTGCGTTTCACAGGCCTTTGGAAGAGATGTTCCCGGTAGGCTGTAAGAGCACTGTGCAGAGCGAGTTGTTTCTTAGCTTCCCAAAGAGCTGGAAGCAAGATGCTGTGGGGCCCAACTCGCCCTTTGGAAAGAAGCCTGCACGTTGTGCCTTTCAGCTCTAGGGCAATGTAGCACACCCAGGGCAGAAGTCCTACTTCAGCCAGATCAGGCCTGCAAAGAAACTGCGTTTCACAGGCCTTTGGAAGAGAAGTTCCCGGTAGGCTGTAAGAGCACTGTGCAGAGTGAGTTGTTTCTTAGCTTCCCAAAGAGCTGGAAGCAAGATGCTGTGGGGCCCAACTCGCCCTTTGGAAAGAGGCCTGCACGTTGTGCCTTTCAGCTCTAGGGCAATGTAGCACACCCAGAGCAGAAGTCCTACTTCAACCAGCTCAGGAGTGCAAAGAAACAGCGTTTCACAGGCCATGGAAGAGATGTTCCCGGTAGGCTGTAAGAGCACTGTGCAGAGCGAGTTGTTTCTTAGCTTCCCAAAGAGCTGAAAGCAAGATGCTGTGGGGTCCAACTCGCCCTTTGGAATGAAGCCTGCACCTTGTGCCTTTCAGCTCTAGGGCAATGTAGCACACCCAGAGCAGAAGTCCTACTTCAGCCAGATCAGGCCTGCAAAGAAACTGCGTTTCACAGGCCTTTGGAAGAGATGTTCCCGGTAGGCTGTAAGAGCACTGTGCAGTGCGAGTTGTTTCTTAGATTCCCAAAGAGCTGGAAGCAAGATGCTGTGGTGCCCAACTCGTCCTTTGGAAAGAAGCCTGCACGTTGTGCCTTTCTGCTCTAGGGCAATGTAGCACACCCAGAGCAGGAGTCCTACTAGAGCCAGATCAGGCCTGCAAAGAAACTGCGTTTCACAGGCCTTTGGAAGAGATGTTCCCGGTAGGCTGTAAGAGCACTGTGCAGAGCGAGTTGTTTCTTAGCTTCCCAAAGAGCTGGAAGCAAGATGCTGTGGGGCCCAACTCGCCCTTTGGAAAGAAGCCTGCACGTTGTGCCTTTCAGCTCTAGGGCAATGCCGCACACTCAGAGCAGAAGTTCTACTTCAAGCAGATCACGCCTGCAAAGAAGCTGCGTTTCACATGCCTTTGGAAGAGATGTTCCCGTTAGGCTGTAAGAGCACTGTGCAGAGCGAGTTGTTTCTTAGCTTCCCAAAGAGCTGGAAGCAAGATGCTGTGGGGCCCAACTCGCCCTTTGGAAAGAAGCCTGCACGTTGTGCCTTTCAGCTCTAGGGCAATGTAGCACACCCAGGGTAGAAGTCCTACTTCAGCCAGATCAGGCCTGCAAAGAAACTGCGTTTCACAGGCCTTTGGAAGAGATGTTCCCGGTAGGCTGTAAGAGAACTGTGCAGAGCGACTTGTCTCTTAGCTTCCCAAAGAGCTGGAAGCAAGATGCTTTGGGGCCCAACTCGCCCTTTGGAAAGAAGCCTGCACGTTGTGCCTTTCAGCTCTAGGGCAATGTAGCACACCCAGAGCAGAAGTCTTACTTCAGCCAGATCAGGCCTGCAAAGAAACTGCGTTTCTCAGGCCTTTGGAAGAGATGTTCCTGGTAGGCTGTAAGAGCACTGTGCAGAGCGAGTTGTTTCTTAGCTTCCCAAAGAGCTGGAAGCAAGATGCTGTGGGGCCCAACTCGCCCTTTGCAAAGAAGCCTGCACGTTGTGCCTTTCAGCTCTAGGGCAATGTAGCACACGCAGAGCAGAAGTTCTACTTCTGCGAGATCAGGCCTCCAAAGAAACTGCGTTTCTCAGGCCTTTGGAGGAGATGTTCCCGGTAGGCTGTAAGAGCACTGTGCAGAGCGAGTTGTTTCTTAGCTTCCCAAAGAGCTGGAAGCAAGATGCTGTGGGGCCCAACTCGCCCTTTGGAAAGAGGCCTGCACGTTGTGCCTTTCAGCTCTAGGGCAATGTAGCACACCCAGAGCAGAAGTCCTACTTCAGCCAGATCAGGCCTGCAAAGAAACTGCGTTTCACAGGCCTTTGGAAGAGATGTTCCCGGTAGGCTGTAAGAGCAATGTGCAGAGCGAGTTGTTTCTTAGCTTCCCAAAGAGCTGGAAGCAAGATGCTGTGGGGCCCAACTCGCCCTTTGGAAAGAAGCCTGCACGTTGTGCCTTTCAGCTCTAGGGCAATGTAGCACACCCAGGGCAGAAGTCCTACTTCAGCCAGATCAGGCCTGCAAAGAAACTGCGTTTCACAGGCCTTTGGAAGAGAAGTTCCCGGTAGGCTGTAAGAGCACTGTGCAGAGTGAGTTGTTTCTTAGCTTCCCAAAGAGCTGGAAGCAAGATGCTGTGGGGCCCAACTCGCCCTTTGGAAAGAGGCCTGCACGTTGTGCCTTTCAGCTCTAGGGCAATGTAGCACACCCAGAGCAGAAGTCCTACTTCAACCAGCTCAGGAGTGCAAAGAAACAGCGTTTCACAGGCCATGGAAGAGATGTTCCCGGTAGGCTGTAAGAGCACTGTGCAGAGCGAGTTGTTTCTTAGCTTCCCAAAGAGCTGAAAGCAAGATGCTGTGGGGTCCAACTCGCCCTTTGGAATGAAGCCTGCACCTTGTGCCTTTCAGCTCTAGGGCAATGTAGCACACCCAGAGCAGAAGTCCTACTTCAGCCAGATCAGGCCTGCAAAGAAACTGCGTTTCACAGGCCTTTGGAAGAGATGTTCCCGGTAGGCTGTAAGAGCACTGTGCAGAGCGAGTTGTTTCTTAGCTTCCCAAAGAGCTGGAAGCAAGATGCTGTGGGGCCCAACTCGTCCTTTGGAAAGAAGCCTGCACGTTGTGCCTTTCTGCTCTAGGGCAATGTAGCACACCCAGAGCAGGAGTCCTACTAGAGCCAGATCAGGCCTGCAAAGAAACTGCGTTTCACAGGCCTTTGGAAGAGATGTTCCCGGTAGGCTGTAAGAGCACTGTGCAGAGCGAGATGTTTCTTAGCTTCCCAAAGAGCTGGAAGCAAGATGCTGTGGGGCCCAACTCGCCCTTTGGAAAGAAGCCTGCACGTTGTGCCTTTCAGCTCTAGGGCAATGCCGCACACTCAGAGCAGAAGTTCTACTTCAAGCAGATCACGCCTGCAAAGAAACTGCGTTTCACAGGCCTTTGGAAGAGATGTTCCCGGTAGGCTGTAAGAGCACTGTGCAGAGCGACTTTTCTCTTAGCTTCCCAAAGAGCTGGAAGCAAGATGCTTTGGGGCCCAACTCGCCCTTTGGAAAGAAGCCTGCACGTTGTGCCTTTCAGCTCTAGGGCAATGTAGCACACCCAGAGCAGAAGTCTTACTTCAGCCAGATCAGGACTGCAAAGAAACTGCGTTTCTCAGGCCTTTGGAAGAGATGTTCCTGGTAGGCTGTAAGAGCACTGTGCAGAGCGAGTTGTTTCTTAGCTTCCCAAAGAGCTGGAAGCAAGATGCTGTGGGGCCCAACTCGCCCTTTGCAAAGAAGCCTGCACGTTGTGCCTTTCAGCTCTAGGGCAATGTAGCACACGCAGAGCAGAAGTTCTACTTCTGCGAGATCAGGCCTCCAAAGAAACTGCGTTTCTCAGGCCTTTGGAAGAGATGTTCCCGGTAGGCTGTAAGAGCACTGTGCAGAGCGAGTTGTTTCTTAGCTTCCCAAAGAGCTGGAAGCAAGATGCTGTGGGGCCCAACTCGCCCTTTGGAAAGAAGCCTGCACGTTGTGCCTTTCAGCTCTAGGGCAATGCCGCACACTCAGAGCAGAAGTTCTACTTCAAGCAGATCACGCCTGCAAAGAAGCTGCGTTTCACATGCCTTTGGAAGAGATGTTCCCGGTAGGCTGTAAGAGCACTGTGCAGAGCGAGTTGTTTCTTAGCTTCCCAAAGAGCTGGAAGCAAGATGCTGTGGGGCCCAACTCGCCCTTTGGAAAGAAGCCTGCACGTTGTGCCTTTCAGCTCTAGGGCAATGTAGCACACCCAGGGTAGAAGTCCTACTTCAGCCAGATCAGGCCTGCAAAGAAACTGCGTTTCACAGGCCTTTGGAAGAGATGTTCCCGGTAGGCTGTAAGAGAACTGTGCAGAGCGACTTGTCTCTTAGCTTCCCAAAGAGCTGGAAGCAAGATGCTTTGGGGCCCAACTCGCCCTTTGGAAAGAAGCCTGCACGTTGTGCCTTTCAGCTCTAGGGCAATGTAGCACACCCAGAGCAGAAGTCTTACTTCAGCCAGATCAGGCCTGCAAAGAAACTGCGTTTCTCAGGCCTTTGGAAGAGATGTTCCTGGTAGGCTGTAAGAGCACTGTGCAGAGCGAGTTGTTTCTTAGCTTCCCAAAGAGCTGGAAGCAAGATGCTGTGGGGCCCAACTCGCCCTTTGCAAAGAAGCCTGCACGTTGTGCCTTTCAGCTCTAGGGCAATGTAGCACACGCAGAGCAGAAGTTCTACTTCTGCGAGATCAGGCCTCCAAAGAAACTGCGTTTCTCAGGCCTTTGGAGGAGATGTTCCCGGTAGGCTGTAAGAGCACTGTGCAGAGCGAGTTGTTTCTTAGCTTCCCAAAGAGCTGGAAGCAAGATGCTGTGGGGCCCAACTCGCCCTTTGGAAAGAAGCCTGCACGTTGTGCCTTTCAGCTCTAGGGCAATGTAGCACACCCAGAGCAGAAGTCCTACTTCAGCCAGATCAGGCCTGCAAAGAAACTGCGTTTCACAGGCCTTTGGAAGAGATGTTCCCGGTAGGCTGTAAGAGCAATGTGCAGAGCGAGTTGTTTCTTAGCTTCCCAAAGAGCTGGAAGCAAGATGCTGTGGGGCCCAACTCGCCCTTTGGAAAGAAGCCTGCACGTTGTGCCTTTCAGCTCTAGGGCAATGTAGCACACCCAGAGCAGAAGTCCTACTTCAGCCAGATCAGGCCTGCAAAGAAACTGCGTTTCACAGGCCTTTGGAAGAGATGTTCCCGGTAGGGTGTAAGAGCACTGTGCAGAGCGAGTTGTTTCTTAGCTTCCCAAAGAGCTGGAAGCAAGATGCTGTGGGGCCCAACTCGCCCTTTAGAAAGAAGCCTGCATGTTGTGCCTTTCAGCTCTAGGGCAATGTAGCACACCCAGAGCAGAAGTCCTACTTCAGCCAGATCAGGCCTGCAAAGAAACTGCGTTTCACAGGCCTTTGGAAGAGAAGTTCCCGGTAGGCTGCAAGAGCACTGTGCAGAGTGAGTTGTTTCTTAGCTTCCCAAAGAGCTGGAAGCAAGATGCTGTGGGGCCCAACTCGCCCTTTGGAAAGAAGCCTGCACGTTGTGCCTTTCAGGTCTAGGGCAATGTAGCACACCCAGAGCAGAAGTCCTACTTCAACCAGATCAGGAGTGCAAAGAAACAGCGTTTCACAGGCCATGGAAGAGATGTTCCCGGTAGGCTGTAAGAGCACTGTGCAGAGCGAGTTGTTTCTTAGCTTCCCAAAGAGCTGAAAGCAAGATGCTGTGGGGCCCAACTCGCCCTTTGGAATGAAGCCTGCACCTTGTGCCTTTCAGCTCTAGGGCAATGTAGCACACCCAGAGCAGAAGTCCTACTTCAGCCAGATCAGGCCTGCAAAGAAACTGCGTTTCACAGGCCTTTGGAAGAGATGTTCCCGGTAGGCTGTAAGAGCAATGTGCAGAGCGAGTTGTTTCTTAGCTTCCCAAAGAGCTGGAAGCAAGATGCTGTGGGGCCCAACTCGCCCTTTGGAAAGAAGCCTGCACGTTGTGCCTTTCAGCTCTAGGGCAATGTAGCACACCCAGGGCAGAAGTCCTACTTCAGCCAGATCAGGCCTGCAAAGAAACTGAGTTTCACAGGCCTTTGGAAGAGAAGTTCCCGGTAGGCTGTAAGAGCACTGTGCAGAGTGAGTTGTTTCTTAGCTTCCCAAAGAGCTGGAAGCAAGATGCTGTGGGGCCCAACTCGCCCTTTGGAAAGAGGCCTGCACGTTGTGCCTTTCAGCTCTAGGGCAATGTAGCACACCCAGAGCAGAAGTCCTACTTCAACCAGCTCAGGAGTGCAAAGAAACAGCGTTTCACAGGCCATGGAAGAGATGTTCCCGGTAGGCTGTAAGAGCACTGTGCAGAGCGAGTTGTTTCTTAGCTTCCCAAAGAGCTGAAAGCAAGATGCTGTGGGGTCCAACTCGCCCTTTGGAATGAAGCCTGCACCTTGTGCCTTTCAGCTCTAGGGCAATGTAGCACACCCAGAGCAGAAGTCCTACTTCAGCCAGATCAGGCCTGCAAAGAAACTGCGTTTCACAGGCCTTTGGAAGAGATGTTCCCGGTAGGCTGTAAGAGCACTGTGCAGTGCGAGTTGTTTCTTAGCTTCCCAAAGAGCTGGAAGCAAGATGCTGTGGGGCCCAACTCGTCCTTTGGAAAGAAGCCTGCACGTTGTGCCTTTCTGCTCTAGGGCAATGTAGCACACCCAGAGCAGGAGTCCTACTAGAGCCAGATCAGGCCTGCAAAGAAACTGCGTTTCACAGGCCTTTGGAAGAGATGTTCCCGGTAGGCTGTAAGAGCACTGTGCAGAGCGAGATGTTTCTTAGCTTCCCAAAGAGCTGGAAGCAAGATGCTGTGGGGCCCAACTCGCCCTTTGGAAAGAAGCCTGCACGTTGTGCCTTTCAGCTCTCGGGCAATGTAGCACACCCAGAGCAGAAGTCCTACTTCAGCCAGATCACGCCTGCAAAGAAGCTGCGTTTCACATGCCTTTGGAAGAGATGTTCCCGGTAGGCTGTAAGAGCACTGTGCAGAGCGAGTTGTTTCTTAGCTTCCCAAAGAGCTGGAAGCAAGATGCTGTGGGGCCCAACTCGCCCTTTGGAAAGAAGCCTGCACGTTGTGCCTTTCAGCTCTAGGGCAATGTAGCACACCCAGAGCAGAAGTCCTACTTCAGCCAGATCAGGCCTGCAAAGAAACTGCGTTTCACAGGCCTTTGGAAGAGATGTTCCCGGTAGGCTGTAAGAGCACTGTGCAGAGCGACTTGTTTCTTAGCTTCCCAAAGAGCTGGAAGCATGATGCTTTTGGGCCCAACTCGCCCTTTGGAAAGAAGCCTGCACGTTGTGCCTTTCAGCTCTAGGGCAATGTAGCACACCCAGAGCAGAAGTCTTACTTCAGCCAGATCAGGCCTGCAAAGAAACTGCGTTTCTCAGGCCTTTGGAAGAGATGCTCCCGTTGGCTGTAAGAGCACTGTGCAGAGCGAGTTGTTTCTTAGCTTCCCAAAGAGCTGGAAGCAAGATGCTGTGGGGCCCAACTCGCCCTTTGGAAAGAAGCCTGCACGTTGTGCCTTTCAGCTCTAGGGCAATGTAGCACACCCAGAGCAGAAGTCCTACTTCAGCCAGATCAGGCCTGCAAAGAAACTGCGTTTCACAGGCCTTTGGAAGAGATGTTCCCGGTAGGCTGTAAGAGCACTGTGCAGAGCGAGTTGTTTCTTAGCTTCCCAAAGAGCTGGAAGCAAGATGCTGTGGGGCCCAACTCGCCCTTTGGAAAGAAGCCTGCACGTTGTGCCTTTCAGCTCTAGGGCAATGTAGCACACCCAGGGCAGAAGTCCTACTTCAGCCAGATCAGGCCTGCAAAGAAACTGCGTTTCACAGGCCTTTGGAAGAGAAGTTCCCGGTAGGCTGCAAGAGCACTGTGCAGAGTGAGTTGTTTCTTAGCTTCCCAAAGAGCTGGAAGCAAGATGCTGTGGGGCCCAACTCGCCCTTTGGAAAGAAGCCTGCACGTTGTGCCTTTCAGGTCTAGGGCAATGTAGCACACCCAGAGCAGAAGTCCTACTTCAACCAGATCAGGAGTGCAAAGAAACAGCGTTTCACAGGCCATGGAAGAGATGTTCCCGGTAGGCTGTAAGAGCACTGTGCAGAGCGAGTTGTTTCTTAGCTTCCCAAAGAGCTGAAAGCAAGATGCTGTGGGGTCCAACTCGCCCTTTGGAATGAAGCCTGCACCTTGTGCCTTTCAGCTCTAGGGCAATGTAGCACACCCAGAGCAGAAGTCCTACTTCAGCCAGATCAGGCCTGCAAAGAAACTGCGTTTCACAGGCCTTTGGAAGAGATGTTCCCGGTAGGCTGTAAGAGCAATGTGCAGAGCGAGTTGTTTCTTAGCTTCCCAAAGAGCTGGAAGCAAGATGCTGTGGGGCCCAACTCGCCCTTTGGAAAGAAGCCTGCACGTTGTGCCTTTCAGCTCTAGGGCAATGTAGCACACCCAGAGCAGAAGTCCTACTTCAGCCAGATCAGGCCTGCAAAGAAACTGCGTTTCACAGGCCTTTGGAAGAGAAGTTCCCGGTAGGCTGTAAGAGCACTGTGCAGAGTGAGTTGTTTCTTAGCTTCCCAAAGAGCTGGAAGCAAGATGCTGTGGGGCCCAACTCGCCCTTTGGAAAGAGGCCTGCACGTTGTGCCTTTCAGCTCTAGGGCAATGCCGCACACTCAGAGCAGAAGTTCTACTTCAAGCAGATCACGCCTGCAAAGAAGCTGCGTTTCACATGCCTTTGGAAGAGATGTTCCCGGTAGGCTGTAAGAGCACTGTGCAGAGCGAGTTGTTTCTTAGCTTCCCAAAGAGCTGGAAGCAAGATGCTGTGGGGCCCAACTCGCCCTTTGGAAAAAAGCCTGCACGTTGTGCCTTTCAGCTCTAGGGCAATGTAGCACACCCAGAGCAGAAGTCCTACTTCAGCCAGATCAGGCCTGCAAAGAAACTGCGTTTCACAGGCCTTTGGAAGAGATGTTCCCGGTAGGCTGTAAGAGCACTGTGCAGAGCGACTTGTTTCTTAGCTTCCCAAAGAGCTGGAAGCAAGATGCTTTGGGGCCCAACTCGCCCTTTGGAAAGAAGCCTGCACGTTGTGCCTTTCAGCTCCTGGGCAATGTAGCACACCCAGAGCAGAAGTCTTACTTCAGCCAGATCAGGCCTGCAAAGAAACTGCGTTTCTCAGGCCTTTGGAAGAGATGTTCCCGTTGGCTGTAAGAGCACTGTGCAGAGCGAGTTGTTTCTTAGCTTCCCAAAGAGCTGGAAGCAAGATGCTGTGGGGCCCAACTCGCCCTTTGGAAAGAAGCCTGCACGTTGTGCCTTTCAGCTCTAGGGCAATGTAGCACACCCAGAGCAGAAGTCCTACTTCAGCCAGATCAGGCCTGCAAAGAAACTGCGTTTCACAGGCCTTTGGAAGAGATGTTCCCGGTAGGCTGTAAGAGCACTGTGCAGAGCGAGTTGTTTCTTAGCTTCCCAAAGAGCTGGAAGCAAGATGCTGTGGGGCCCAACTCGCCCTTTGGAAAGAAGCCTGCACGTTGTGCCTTTCAGCTCTAGGGCAATGTAGCACACCCAGAGCAGAAGTCCTACTTCAGCCAGATCAGGCCTGCAAAGAAACTGCGTTTCACAGGCCTTTGGAAGAGATGTTCCCGGTAGGCTGTAAGAGCACTGTGCAGAGCGAGTTGTTTCTTAGCTTCCCAAAGAGCTGGAAGCAAGATGCTGTGGGGCCCAACTCGCCCTTTGGAAAGAAGCCTGCACGTTGTGCCTTTCAGCTCTAGGGCAATGCCGCACACTCAGAGCAGAAGTTCTACTTCAAGCAGATCACGCCTGCAAAGAAGCTGCGTTTCACATGCCTTTGGAAGAGATGTTCCCGTTAGGCTGTAAGAGCACTGTGCAGAGCGAGTTGTTTCTTAGCTTCCCAAAGAGCTGGAAGCAAGATGCTGTGGGGCCCAACTCGTCCTTTGGAAAGAAGCCTGCACGTTGTGCCTTTCAGCTCTAGGGCAATGTAGCACACCCAGAGCAGAAGTCCTACTTCAGCCAGATCAGGCCTGCAAAGAAACTGCGTTTCACAGGCCTTTGGAAGAGATGTTCCCGGTAGGCTGTAAGAGCACTGTGCAGAGCGACTTGTCTCTTAGCTTCCCAAAGAGCTGGAAGCAAGATGCTTTGGGGCCCAACTCGCCCTTTGGAAAGAAGCCTGCACGTTGTGCCTTTCAGCTCTAGGGCAATGTAGCACACCCAGAGCAGAAGTCTTACTTCAGCCAGATCAGGCCTGCAAAGAAACTGCGTTTCTCAGGCCTTTGGAAGAGATGTTCCCGGTAGGCTGTAAGAGCACTGTGCAGAGCGAGTTGTTTCTTAGCTTCCCAAAGAGCTGGAAGCAAGATGCTGTGGGGCCCAACTCGCCCTTTGGAAAGAAGCCTGCACGTTGTGCCTTTCAGCTCTAGGGCAATGTAGCACACCCAGAGCAGAAGTTCTACTTCAGCGAGATCAGGCCTGCAAAGAAACTGCGTTTCACAGGCCTTTGGAAGAGATGTTCCCGGTAGGCTGTAAGAGCACTGTGCAGAGCGAGTTGTTTCTTAGCTTCCCAAAGAGCTGGAAGCAAGATGCTGTGGGGCCCAACTCGCCCTTTGGAAAGAAGCCTGCACGTTGTGCCTTTCAGCTCTAGGGCAATGTCGCACACTCAGAGCAGAAGTTCTACTTCAGCCAGATCAGGCCTGCAAAGAAACTGCGTTTCACATGCCTTTGGAAGAGATGTTCCCGGTAGGCTGTAAGAGCACTGTGCAGAGCGAGTTGTTTCTTAGCTTCCCAAAGAGCTGGAAGCAAGATGCTGTGGGGCCCAACTCGCCCTTTGGAAAGAAGCCTGCACGTTGTGCCTTTCAGCTCTAGGGCAATGTAGCACACCCAGAGCAGAAGTCCTACTTCAGCCAGATCAGGCCTGCAAAGAAACTGCGTTTCACAGGCCTTTGGAAGAGATGTTCCCGGTAGGCTGTAAGAGCACTGTGCAGAGCGAGTTGTTTCTTAGCTTCCCAAAGAGCTGGAAGCAAGATGCTGTGGGGCCCAACTCGCCCTTTGGAAAGAAGCCTGCACGTTGTGCCTTTCAGCTCTAGGGCAAAGTAGCACACCCAGAGCAGAAGTCCTACTTCAGCCAGATCAGGCCTGCAAAGAAACTGCGTTTCACAGGCCTTTGGAAGAGATGTTCCCGGTAGGCTGTAAGAGCACTGTGCAGAGCGAGTTGTTTCTTAGCTTCCCAAAGAGCTGGAAGCAAGATGCTGTGGGGCCCAACTCGCCCTTTGGAAAGAAGCCTGCACGTTGTGCCTTTCAGCTCTAGGGCAAAGTAGCACACCCAGAGCAGAAGTCCTACTTCAGCCAGATCAGGCCTGCAAAGAAACTGCGTTTCACAGGCCTTTGGAAGAGATGTTCCCGGTAGGCTGTAAGAGCACTGTGCAGAGCGAGTTGTTTCTTAGCTTCCCAAAGAGCTGGAAGCAAGATGCTGTGGGGCCCAACTCGCCCTTTGGAAAGAAGCCTGCACGTTGTGCCTTTCAGCTCTAGGGCAAAGTAGCACACCCAGAGCAGAAGTCCTACTTCAGCCAGATCAGGCCTGCAAAGAAACTGCGTTTCACAGGCCTTTGGAAGAGATGTTCCCACTAGGCTGTAAGAGCACTGTGCAGAGCGAGTTGTTTCTTAGCTTCCCAAAGAGCTGGAAGCAAGATGCTGTGGGGCCCAACTCGCCCTTTGGAAAGAAGCCTGCACGTTGTGCCTTTCAGCTCTAGGGCAATGTAGCACACCCAGAGCAGAAGTCCTACTTCAGCCAGATCAGGCCTGCAAAGAAACTGCGTTTCACAGGCCTTTGGAAGAGATGTTCCCGGTAGGCTGTAAGAGCACTGTGCAGAGCGAGTTGTTTCTTAGCTTCCCAAAGAGCTGGAAGCAAGATGCTGTGGGGCCCAACTCGCCCTTTGGAAAGAAGCCTGCACGTTGTGCCTTTCAGCTCTAGGGCAAAGTAGCACACCCAGAGCAGAAGTCCTACTTCAGCCAGATCAGGCCTGCAAAGAAACTGCGTTTCACAGGCCTTTGGAAGAGATGTTCCCGGTAGGCTGTAAGAGCACTGTGCAGAGCGAGTTGTTTCTTAGCTTCCCAAAGAGCTGGAAGCAAGATGCTGTGGGGCCCAACTCGCCCTTTGGAAAGAAGCCTGCACGTTGTGCCTTTCAGCTCTAGGGCAAAGTAGCACACCCAGAGCAGAAGTCCTACTTCAGCCAGATCAGGCCTGCAAAGAAACTGCGTTTCACAGGCCTTTGGAAGAGATGTTCCCACTAGGCTGTAAGAGCACTGTGCAGAGCGAGTTGTTTCTTAGCTTCCCAAAGAGCTGGAAGCAAGATGCTGTGGGGCCCAACTCGCCCTTTGGAAAGAAGCCTGCACGTTGTGCCTTTCAGCTCTAGGGCAAAGTAGCACACCCAGAGCAGAAGTCCTACTTCAGCCAGATCAGGCCTGCAAAGAAACTGCGTTTCACAGGCCTTTGGAAGAGATGTTCCCGGTAGGCTGTAAGAGCACTGTGCAGAGCGAGTTGTTTCTTAGCTTCCCAAAGAGCTGGAAGCAAGATGCTGTGGGGCCCAACTCGCCCTTTGGAAAGAAGCCTGCACGTTGTGCCTTTCAGCTCTAGGGCAAAGTAGCACACCCAGAGCAGAAGTCCTACTTCAGCCAGATCAGGCCTGCAAAGAAACTGCGTTTCACAGGCCTTTGGAAGAGATGTTCCCGGTAGGCTGTAAGAGCACTGTGCAGAGCGAGTTGTTTCTTAGCTTCCCAAAGAGCTGGAAGCAAGATGCTGTGGGGCCCAACTCGCCCTTTGGAAAGAAGCCTGCACGTTGTGCCTTTCAGCTCTAGGGCAAAGTAGCACACCCAGAGCAGAAGTCCTACTTCAGCCAGATCAGGCCTGCAAAGAAACTGCGTTTCACAGGCCTTTGGAAGAGATGTTCCCGGTAGGCTGTAAGAGCACTGTGCAGAGCGAGTTGTTTCTTAGCTTCCCAAAGAGCTGGAAGCAAGATGCTGTGGGGCCCAACTCGCCCTTTGGAAAGAAGCCTGCACGTTGTGCCTTTCAGCTCTAGGGCAAAGTAGCACACCCAGAGCAGAAGTCCTACTTCAGCCAGATCAGGCCTGCAAAGAAACTGCGTTTCACAGGCCTTTGGAAGAGATGTTCCCGGTAGGCTGTAAGAGCACTGTGCAGAGCGAGTTGTTTCTTAGCTTCCCAAAGAGCTGGAAGCAAGATGCTGTGGGGCCCAACTCGCCCTTTGGAAAGAAGCCTGCACGTTGTGCCTTTCAGCTCTAGGGCAAAGTAGCACACCCAGAGCAGAAGTCCTACTTCAGCCAGATCAGGCCTGCAAAGAAACTGCGTTTCACAGGCCTTTGGAAGAGATGTTCCCGGTAGGCTGTAAGAGCACTGTGCAGAGCGAGTTGTTTCTTAGCTTCCCAAAGAGCTGGAAGCAAGATGCTGTGGGGCCCAACTCGCCCTTTGGAAAGAAGCCTGCACGTTGTGCCTTTCAGCTCTAGGGCAAAGTAGCACACCCAGAGCAGAAGTCCTACTTCAGCCAGATCAGGCCTGCAAAGAAACTGCGTTTCACAGGCCTTTGGAAGAGATGTTCCCGGTAGGCTGTAAGAGCACTGTGCAGAGCGAGTTGTTTCTTAGCTTCCCAAAGAGCTGGAAGCAAGATGCTGTGGGGCCCAACTCGCCCTTTGGAAAGAAGCCTGCACGTTGTGCCTTTCAGCTCTAGGGCAAAGTAGCACACCCAGAGCAGAAGTCCTACTTCAGCCAGATCAGGCCTGCAAAGAAACTGCGTTTCACAGGCCTTTGGAAGAGATGTTCCCGGTAGGCTGTAAGAGCACTGTGCAGAGCGAGTTGTTTCTTAGCTTCCCAAAGAGCTGGAAGCAAGATGCTGTGGGGCCCAACTCGCCCTTTGGAAAGAAGCCTGCACGTTGTGCCTTTCAGCTCTAGGGCAAAGTAGCACACCCAGAGCAGAAGTCCTACTTCAGCCAGATCAGGCCTGCAAAGAAACTGCGTTTCACAGGCCTTTGGAAGAGATGTTCCCACTAGGCTGTAAGAGCACTGTGCAGAGCGAGTTGTTTCTTAGCTTCCCAAAGAGCTGGAAGCAAGATGCTGTGGGGCCCAACTCGCCCTTTGGAAAGAAGCCTGCACGTTGTGCCTTTCAGCTCTAGGGCAAAGTAGCACACCCAGAGCAGAAGTCCTACTTCAGCCAGATCAGGCCTGCAAAGAAACTGCGTTTCACAGGCCTTTGGAAGAGATGTTCCCGGTAGGCTGTAAGAGCACTGTGCAGAGCGAGTTGTTTCTTAGCTTCCCAAAGAGCTGGAAGCAAGATGCTGTGGGGCCCAACTCGCCCTTTGGAAAGAAGCCTGCACGTTGTGCCTTTCAGCTCTAGGGCAAAGTAGCACACCCAGAGCAGAAGTCCTACTTCAGCCAGATCAGGCCTGCAAAGAAACTGCGTTTCACAGGCCTTTGGAAGAGATGTTCCCAGTAGGCTGTAAGAGCACTGTGCAGAGCGAGTTGTTTCTTAGCTTCCCAAAGAGCTGGAAGCAAGATGCTGTGGGGCCCAACTCGCCCTTTGGAAAGAAGCCTGCACGTTGTGCCTTTCAGCTCTAGGGCAAAGTAGCACACCCAGAGCAGAAGTCCTACTTCAGCCAGATCAGGCCTGCAAAGAAACTGCGTTTCACAGGCCTTTGGAAGAGATGTTCCCACTAGGCTGTAAGAGCACTGTGCAGAGCGAGTTGTTTCTTAGCTTCCCAAAGAGCTGGAAGCAAGATGCTGTGGGGCCCAACTCGCCCTTTGGAAAGAAGCCTGCACGTTGTGCCTTTCAGCTCTAGGGCAAAGTAGCACACCCAGAGCAGAAGTCCTACTTCAGCCAGATCAGGCCTGCAAAGAAACTGCGTTTCACAGGCCTTTGGAAGAGATGTTCCCGGTAGGCTGTAAGAGCACTGTGCAGAGCGAGTTGTTTCTTAGCTTCCCAAAGAGCTGGAAGCAAGATGCTGTGGGGCCCAACTCGCCCTTTGGAAAGAAGCCTGCACGTTGTGCCTTTCAGCTCTAGGGCAAAGTAGCACACCCAGAGCAGAAGTCCTACTTCAGCCAGATCAGGCCTGCAAAGAAACTGCGTTTCACAGGCCTTTGGAAGAGATGTTCCCGGTAGGCTGTAAGAGCACTGTGCAGAGCGAGTTGTTTCTTAGCTTCCCAAAGAGCTGGAAGCAAGATGCTGTGGGGCCCAACTCGCCCTTTGGAAAGAAGCCTGCACGTTGTGCCTTTCAGCTCTAGGGCAAAGTAGCACACCCAGAGCAGAAGTCCTACTTCAGCCAGATCAGGCCTGCAAAGAAACTGCGTTTCACAGGCCTTTGGAAGAGATGTTCCCACTAGGCTGTAAGAGCACTGTGCAGAGCGAGTTGTTTCTTAGCTTCCCAAAGAGCTGGAAGCAAGATGCTGTGGGGCCCAACTCGCCCTTTGGAAAGAAGCCTGCACGTTGTGCCTTTCAGCTCTAGGGCAAAGTAGCACACCCAGAGCAGAAGTCCTACTTCAGCCAGATCAGGCCTGCAAAGAAACTGCGTTTCACAGGCCTTTGGAAGAGATGTTCCCGCTAGGCTGTAAGAGCACTGTGCAGAGCGAGTTGTTTCTTAGCTTCCCAAAGAGCTGGAAGCAAGATGCTGTGGGGCCCAACTCGCCCTTTGGAAAGAAGCCTGCACGTTGTGCCTTTCAGCTCTAGGGCAAAGTAGCACACCCAGAGCAGAAGTCCTACTTCAGCCAGATCAGGCCTGCAAAGAAACTGCGTTTCACAGGCCTTTGGAAGAGATGTTCCCGGTAGGCTGTAAGAGCACTGTGCAGAGCGAGTTGTTTCTTAGCTTCCCAAAGAGCTGGAAGCAAGATGCTGTGGGGCCCAACTCGCCCTTTGGAAAGAAGCCTGCACGTTGTGCCTTTCAGCTCTAGGGCAAAGTAGCACACCCAGAGCAGAAGTCCTACTTCAGCCAGATCAGGCCTGCAAAGAAACTGCGTTTCACAGGCCTTTGGAAGAGATGTTCCCACTAGGCTGTAAGAGCACTGTGCAGAGCGAGTTGTTTCTTAGCTTCCCAAAGAGCTGGAAGCAAGATGCTGTGGGGCCCAACTCGCCCTTTGGAAAGAAGCCTGCACGTTGTGCCTTTCAGCTCTAGGGCAAAGTAGCACACCCAGAGCAGAAGTCCTACTTCAGCCAGATCAGGCCTGCAAAGAAACTGCGTTTCACAGGCCTTTGGAAGAGATGTTCCCGGTAGGCTGTAAGAGCACTGTGCAGAGCGAGTTGTTTCTTAGCTTCCCAAAGAGCTGGAAGCAAGATGCTGTGGGGCCCAACTCGCCCTTTGGAAAGAAGCCTGCACGTTGTGCCTTTCAGCTCTAGGGCAAAGTAGCACACCCAGAGCAGAAGTCCTACTTCAGCCAGATCAGGCCTGCAAAGAAACTGCGTTTCACAGGCCTTTGGAAGAGATGTTCCCGGTAGGCTGTAAGAGCACTGTGCAGAGCGAGTTGTTTCTTAGCTTCCCAAAGAGCTGGAAGCAAGATGCTGTGGGGCCCAACTCGCCCTTTGGAAAGAAGCCTGCACGTTGTGCCTTTCAGCTCTAGGGCAAAGTAGCACACCCAGAGCAGAAGTCCTACTTCAGCCAGATCAGGCCTGCAAAGAAACTGCGTTTCACAGGCCTTTGGAAGAGATGTTCCCGGTAGGCTGTAAGAGCACTGTGCAGAGCGAGTTGTTTCTTAGCTTCCCAAAGAGCTGGAAGCAAGACGCTGTGGGGCCCAACTCGCCCTTTGGAAAGAAGCCTGCACGTTGTGCCTTTCAGCTCTAGGGCAAAGTAGCACACCCAGAGCAGAAGTCCTACTTCAGCCAGATCAGGCCTGCAAAGAAACTGCGTTTCACAGGCCTTTGGAAGAGATGTTCCCACTAGGCTGTAAGAGCACTGTGCAGAGCGAGTTGTTTCTTAGCTTCCCAAAGAGCTGGAAGCAAGATGCTGTGGGGCCCAACTCGCCCTTTGGAAAGAAGCCTGCACGTTGTGCCTTTCAGCTCTAGGGCAAAGTAGCACACCCAGAGCAGAAGTCCTACTTCAGCCAGATCAGGCCTGCAAAGAAACTGCGTTTCACAGGCCTTTGGAAGAGATGTTCCCGGTAGGCTGTAAGAGCACTGTGCAGAGCGAGTTGTTTCTTAGCTTCCCAAAGAGCTGGAAGCAAGATGCTGTGGGGCCCAACTCGCCCTTTGGAAAGAAGCCTGCACGTTGTGCCTTTCAGCTCTAGGGCAAAGTAGCACACCCAGAGCAGAAGTCCTACTTCAGCCAGATCAGGCCTGCAAAGAAACTGCGTTTCACAGGCCTTTGGAAGAGATGTTCCCGGTAGGCTGTAAGAGCACTGTGCAGAGCGAGTTGTTTCTTAGCTTCCCAAAGAGCTGGAAGCAAGATGCTGTGGGGCCCAACTCGCCCTTTGGAAAGAAGCCTGCACGTTGTGCCTTTCAGCTCTAGGGCAAAGTAGCACACCCAGAGCAGAAGTCCTACTTCAGCCAGATCAGGCCTGCAAAGAAACTGCGTTTCACAGGCCTTTGGAAGAGATGTTCCCGGTAGGCTGTAAGAGCACTGTGCAGAGCGAGTTGTTTCTTAGCTTCCCAAAGAGCTGGAAGCAAGATGCTGTGGGGCCCAACTCGCCCTTTGGAAAGAAGCCTGCACGTTGTGCCTTTCAGCTCTAGGGCAAAGTAGCACACCCAGAGCAGAAGTCCTACTTCAGCCAGATCAGGCCTGCAAAGAAACTGCGTTTCACAGGCCTTTGGAAGAGATGTTCCCAGTAGGCTGTAAGAGCACTGTGCAGAGCGAGTTGTTTCTTAGCTTCCCAAAGAGCTGGAAGCAAGATGCTGTGGGGCCCAACTCGCCCTTTGGAAAGAAGCCTGCACGTTGTGCCTTTCAGCTCTAGGGCAAAGTAGCACACCCAGAGCAGAAGTCCTACTTCAGCCAGATCAGGCCTGCAAAGAAACTGCGTTTCACAGGCCTTTGGAAGAGATGTTCCCACTAGGCTGTAAGAGCACTGTGCAGAGCGAGTTGTTTCTTAGCTTCCCAAAGAGCTGGAAGCAAGATGCTGTGGGGCCCAACTCGCCCTTTGGAAAGAAGCCTGCACGTTGTGCCTTTCAGCTCTAGGGCAAAGTAGCACACCCAGAGCAGAAGTCCTACTTCAGCCAGATCAGGCCTGCAAAGAAACTGCGTTTCACAGGCCTTTGGAAGAGATGTTCCCGGTAGGCTGTAAGAGCACTGTGCAGAGCGAGTTGTTTCTTAGCTTCCCAAAGAGCTGGAAGCAAGATGCTGTGGGGCCCAACTCGCCCTTTGGAAAGAAGCCTGCACGTTGTGCCTTTCAGCTCTAGGGCAAAGTAGCACACCCAGAGCAGAAGTCCTACTTCAGCCAGATCAGGCCTGCAAAGAAACTGCGTTTCACAGGCCTTTGGAAGAGATGTTCCCGGTAGGCTGTAAGAGCACTGTGCAGAGCGAGTTGTTTCTTAGCTTCCCAAAGAGCTGGAAGCAAGATGCTGTGGGGCCCAACTCGCCCTTTGGAAAGAAGCCTGCACGTTGTGCCTTTCAGCTCTAGGGCAAAGTAGCACACCCAGAGCAGAAGTCCTACTTCAGCCAGATCAGGCCTGCAAAGAAACTGCGTTTCACAGGCCTTTGGAAGAGATGTTCCCGGTAGGCTGTAAGAGCACTGTGCAGAGCGAGTTGTTTCTTAGCTTCCCAAAGAGCTGGAAGCAAGATGCTGTGGGGCCCAACTCGCCCTTTGGAAAGAAGCCTGCACGTTGTGCCTTTCAGCTCTAGGGCAAAGTAGCACACCCAGAGCAGAAGTCCTACTTCAGCCAGATCAGGCCTGCAAAGAAACTGCGTTTCACAGGCCTTTGGAAGAGATGTTCCCGGTAGGCTGTAAGAGCACTGTGCAGAGCGAGTTGTTTCTTAGCTTCCCAAAGAGCTGGAAGCAAGATGCTGTGGGGCCCAACTCGCCCTTTGGAAAGAAGCCTGCACGTTGTGCCTTTCAGCTCTAGGGCAAAGTAGCACACCCAGAGCAGAAGTCCTACTTCAGCCAGATCAGGCCTGCAAAGAAACTGCGTTTCACAGGCCTTTGGAAGAGATGTTCCCGGTAGGCTGTAAGAGCACTGTGCAGAGCGAGTTGTTTCTTAGCTTCCCAAAGAGCTGGAAGCAAGATGCTGTGGGGCCCAACTCGCCCTTTGGAAAGAAGCCTGCACGTTGTGCCTTTCAGCTCTAGGGCAAAGTAGCACACCCAGAGCAGAAGTCCTACTTCAGCCAGATCAGGCCTGCAAAGAAACTGCGTTTCACAGGCCTTTGGAAGAGATGTTCCCGGTAGGCTGTAAGAGCACTGTGCAGAGCGAGTTGTTTCTTAGCTTCCCAAAGAGCTGGAAGCAAGATGCTGTGGGGCCCAACTCGCCCTTTGGAAAGAAGCCTGCACGTTGTGCCTTTCAGCTCTAGGGCAAAGTAGCACACCCAGAGCAGAAGTCCTACTTCAGCCAGATCAGGCCTGCAAAGAAACTGCGTTTCACAGGCCTTTGGAAGAGATGTTCCCGGTAGGCTGTAAGAGCACTGTGCAGAGCGAGTTGTTTCTTAGCTTCCCAAAGAGCTGGAAGCAAGATGCTGTGGGGCCCAACTCGCCCTTTGGAAAGAAGCCTGCACGTTGTGCCTTTCAGCTCTAGGGCAAAGTAGCACACCCAGAGCAGAAGTCCTACTTCAGCCAGATCAGGCCTGCAAAGAAACTGCGTTTCACAGGCCTTTGGAAGAGATGTTCCCGGTAGGCTGTAAGAGCACTGTGCAGAGCGAGTTGTTTCTTAGCTTCCCAAAGAGCTGGAAGCAAGATGCTGTGGGGCCCAACTCGCCCTTTGGAAAGAAGCCTGCACGTTGTGCCTTTCAGCTCTAGGGCAAAGTAGCACACCCAGAGCAGAAGTCCTACTTCAGCCAGATCAGGCCTGCAAAGAAACTGCGTTTCACAGGCCTTTGGAAGAGATGTTCCCGGTAGGCTGTAAGAGCACTGTGCAGAGCGAGTTGTTTCTTAGCTTCCCAAAGAGCTGGAAGCAAGATGCTGTGGGGCCCAACTCGCCCTTTGGAAAGAAGCCTGCACGTTGTGCCTTTCAGCTCTAGGGCAAAGTAGCACACCCAGAGCAGAAGTCCTACTTCAGCCAGATCAGGCCTGCAAAGAAACTGCGTTTCACAGGCCTTTGGAAGAGATGTTCCCGGTAGGCTGTAAGAGCACTGTGCAGAGCGAGTTGTTTCTTAGCTTCCCAAAGAGCTGGAAGCAAGATGCTGTGGGGCCCAACTCGCCCTTTGGAAAGAAGCCTGCACGTTGTGCCTTTCAGCTCTAGGGCAAAGTAGCACACCCAGAGCAGAAGTCCTACTTCAGCCAGATCAGGCCTGCAAAGAAACTGCGTTTCACAGGCCTTTGGAAGAGATGTTCCCGGTAGGCTGTAAGAGCACTGTGCAGAGCGAGTTGTTTCTTAGCTTCCCAAAGAGCTGGAAGCAAGATGCTGTGGGGCCCAACTCGCCCTTTGGAAAGAAGCCTGCACGTTGTGCCTTTCAGCTCTAGGGCAAAGTAGCACACCCAGAGCAGAAGTCCTACTTCAGCCAGATCAGGCCTGCAAAGAAACTGCGTTTCACAGGCCTTTGGAAGAGATGTTCCCGGTAGGCTGTAAGAGCACTGTGCAGAGCGAGTTGTTTCTTAGCTTCCCAAAGAGCTGGAAGCAAGATGCTGTGGGGCCCAACTCGCCCTTTGGAAAGAAGCCTGCACGTTGTGCCTTTCAGCTCTAGGGCAAAGTAGCACACCCAGAGCAGAAGTCCTACTTCAGCCAGATCAGGCCTGCAAAGAAACTGCGTTTCACAGGCCTTTGGAAGAGATGTTCCCGGTAGGCTGTAAGAGCACTGTGCAGAGCGAGTTGTTTCTTAGCTTCCCAAAGAGCTGGAAGCAAGATGCTGTGGGGCCCAACTCGCCCTTTGGAAAGAAGCCTGCACGTTGTGCCTTTCAGCTCTAGGGCAAAGTAGCACACCCAGAGCAGAAGTCCTACTTCAGCCAGATCAGGCCTGCAAAGAAACTGCGTTTCACAGGCCTTTGGAAGAGATGTTCCCGGTAGGCTGTAAGAGCACTGTGCAGAGCGAGTTGTTTCTTAGCTTCCCAAAGAGCTGGAAGCAAGATGCTGTGGGGCCCAACTCGCCCTTTGGAAAGAAGCCTGCACGTTGTGCCTTTCAGCTCTAGGGCAAAGTAGCACACCCAGAGCAGAAGTCCTACTTCAGCCAGATCAGGCCTGCAAAGAAACTGCGTTTCACAGGCCTTTGGAAGAGATGTTCCCGGTAGGCTGTAAGAGCACTGTGCAGAGCGAGTTGTTTCTTAGCTTCCCAAAGAGCTGGAAGCAAGATGCTGTGGGGCCCAACTCGCCCTTTGGAAAGAAGCCTGCACGTTGTGCCTTTCAGCTCTAGGGCAAAGTAGCACACCCAGAGCAGAAGTCCTACTTCAGCCAGATCAGGCCTGCAAAGAAACTGCGTTTCACAGGCCTTTGGAAGAGATGTTCCCGGTAGGCTGTAAGAGCACTGTGCAGAGCGAGTTGTTTCTTAGCTTCCCAAAGAGCTGGAAGCAAGATGCTGTGGGGCCCAACTCGCCCTTTGGAAAGAAGCCTGCACGTTGTGCCTTTCAGCTCTAGGGCAAAGTAGCACACCCAGAGCAGAAGTCCTACTTCAGCCAGATCAGGCCTGCAAAGAAACTGCGTTTCACAGGCCTTTGGAAGAGATGTTCCCGGTAGGCTGTAAGAGCACTGTGCAGAGCGAGTTGTTTCTTAGCTTCCCAAAGAGCTGGAAGCAAGATGCTGTGGGGCCCAACTCGCCCTTTGGAAAGAAGCCTGCACGTTGTGCCTTTCAGCTCTAGGGCAAAGTAGCACACCCAGAGCAGAAGTCCTACTTCAGCCAGATCAGGCCTGCAAAGAAACTGCGTTTCACAGGCCTTTGGAAGAGATGTTCCCGGTAGGCTGTAAGAGCACTGTGCAGAGCGAGTTGTTTCTTAGCTTCCCAAAGAGCTGGAAGCAAGATGCTGTGGGGCCCAACTCGCCCTTTGGAAAGAAGCCTGCACGTTGTGCCTTTCAGCTCTAGGGCAAAGTAGCACACCCAGAGCAGAAGTCCTACTTCAGCCAGATCAGGCCTGCAAAGAAACTGCGTTTCACAGGCCTTTGGAAGAGATGTTCCCGGTAGGCTGTAAGAGCACTGTGCAGAGCGAGTTGTTTCTTAGCTTCCCAAAGAGCTGGAAGCAAGATGCTGTGGGGCCCAACTCGCCCTTTGGAAAGAAGCCTGCACGTTGTGCCTTTCAGCTCTAGGGCAAAGTAGCACACCCAGAGCAGAAGTCCTACTTCAGCCAGATCAGGCCTGCAAAGAAACTGCGTTTCACAGGCCTTTGGAAGAGATGTTCCCGGTAGGCTGTAAGAGCACTGTGCAGAGCGAGTTGTTTCTTAGCTTCCCAAAGAGCTGGAAGCAAGATGCTGTGGGGCCCAACTCGCCCTTTGGAAAGAAGCCTGCACGTTGTGCCTTTCAGCTCTAGGGCAAAGTAGCACACCCAGAGCAGAAGTTCTACTTCAGCGAGATCAGGCCTGCAAAAAAACTGCTTTTCACAGGCCTTTGGAAGAGATGTTCCCGGTAGGCTGTAAGAGCACTGTGCAGAGCGAGTTGTTTCTTAGCTTCCCAAAGAGATGGAAGCAAGATGCTGTGGGGCCCAACTTGCCATTTGGAAAGAAGCATGCACCTTGTGCCTTTCAGCTCTAGGGCAAAGTAGCACCCCCAGAGCAGAAGTCCTACTTCAGCCAGATCAGGCCTGCAAAGAAACTGCGTTTCACAGGCCTTTGGAAGAGATGCTCCCGGTAGGCTGTAAGAGCACTGTGCAGAGCGAGTTGTTTCTTAGCTTCCCAAAGAGCTGGAAGCAAGATGCTGTTGGACCCAACTCACCATTAGGAAAGGAGCCTGCACGTTGTGCCTCTCAGCACTAGGGCAATGTAGCACACCCAGAGCAGAAGTCCTACTTCAGCCAGATCAGGCCTGCAAAGAAACTGCGTTTCACAGGCCTTTGGAAGAGATGTTCCTGGTAGGCTGTAAGAGCACTGTGCAGAGCGAGTTGTTTCTTAGCACCCAAAGAGCTGGAAGCAAGATGCTGTGGGGCCCAACTCACCCTTAGGAAAGAAGCCTGCACGTTGTGCCTTTCAGCTCTAGGGCAATGTAGCACACCCAGAGCAGAAGTCCTACTTCAGCCAGATCGGGCCTGCAAAGAAACTGCGTTTCACAGGCCTTTGGAAGAGATGTTCCCGGTAGGCTGTAAGAGCACTGTGCAGAGCGAGTTGTTTCTTAGCTTTCCAAAGAGCTGGAAGCAAGATGCTGTGGGGCCCAACTCGCCCTTTGGAAAGAAGCCTGCACGTTGTGCCTTTCAGCTCTAGGGCAATGTAGCACACCCAGAGCAGAAGTCCTACTTCAGCCAGATCAGGCCTGCAAAAAAACTGTGTTTCACATGCCTTTGGAAGAGATGTTCCCGGTAGGCTGTAAGAGCACTGTGCAGAGCGAGTTGTTTCTTAGCTTCCCAAAGAGATGGAAGCAAGATGCTGTGGCGCCCAACTCGCCCTTTGGAAAGAAGCCTGCACGTTGTGCCTTTCAGCTCTAGGGCAAAGTAGCACACCCAGAGCAGAAGTCCTACTTCAGCCAGATCAGGCCTGCAAAGAAACTGCGTTTCACAGGCCTTCGGAAGAGATGTTCCCGGTAGGCTGTAAGAGCACTGTGCAGAGCGAGTTGTTTCTTAGCTTTCCAAAGAGCTGGAAGCATGATGCTGTGGGGCCCAACTCGCCCTTTGGAAAGAAGCCTGCACGTTGTGGCTTTCAGCTCTAGGGCAATGTAGCACACCCAGAGCAGAAGTCCTACTTCAGCCAGATCAGGCCTGCAAAGAAACTGCGTTTCACAGGCCTTTGGAAGAGATGTTCCCGGTAGGCTGTAAGAGCACTGTGCAGAGCGAGTTGTTTCTTAGCTTCCCAAAGAACTGGAAGCAAGATGCTGTGGGGCCCAACTCACCCTTTGGAAAGAAGCCTGCACGTTGTGCCTTTCAGCTCTAGGGCAATGTAGCACACCCAGAGCAGAAGTCCTACTTCAGTCAGATCAGGCCTGCAAAGAAACTGCGTTTCACAGGCCTTTGGAAGAGATGTTCCCACTAGGCTGTAAGAGCACTGTGCAGAGCGAGTTGTTTCTTAGCTTCCCAAAGAACTGGAAGCAAGATGCTGTGGGGCCCAACTCACCCTTTGGAAAGAAGCCTGCACGTTGTGCCTTTCAGCTCTAGGGCAATGTAGCAACCCAGAGCAGAAGTTCTACTTCAAGCAGATCACGCCTGCAAAGAAGCTGCGTTTCACAGGCCTTTGGAAGAGATGTTCCCGGTAGGCTGTAAGAGCACTGTGCAGAGCGAGTTGTTTCTTAGCTTCCCAAAGAACTGGAAGCAAGATGCTGTGGGGCCCAACTCGCCCTTTGGAAAGAAGCCTGCACGTTGTGCCTTTCAGCTCTAGGGCAATGTAGCACACCCAGAGCAGAAGTCCTACTTCAGCCAGATCAGGCCTGCAAAGAAACTGCGTTTCACAGGCCTTTGGAAGAGATGTTCCCAGTAGGCTGTAAGAGCACTGTGCAGAGCGAGTTGTTTCTTAGCTTACCAAAGAGCTGGAAGCAAGATGCTGTTGGGCCCAACTCACCATTAGGAAAGGAGCCTGTACGTTGTGCCTTTCAGCTCTAAGGCAAAGTAGCACACCCAGAGCAGAAGTCCTACTTCAGCCACATCAGGCCTGCAAAGAAACTGCGTTCCACAGTCCTTTGGAAGCGATGTTCCCGGTAGGCTGTAAGAGCACTGTGCACAGCGAGTTGTTTCTTAGCTTCCCAAAGAGCTGGAAGCAAGATGCTGTGGGGCCCAACTTGCCCTTTGGAAAGAAGCCTGCCCGTTGTGCCTTTCAGCTCTAGGGCAATGTAGCACACCCAGAGCAGAAGTTCTACTTCAACCAGATCAGGCCTGCAAAGAAACTGCGTTTCACAGGCCTTTGGAAGAGATGTTCCCGGTAGGCTGTAAGAGCACTGTGCAGAGCGAGTTGTTTCTTAGCTTCCCAAAGAGCTGGAAGCAAGATGCTGTGGGGCCCAACTCACCCTTAGGAAAGAAGCCTGCACGTTGCGCCTTTCAGCTCTAGGGCAATGTAGCACACCCAGAGCAGAAGTCCTACTGCAGCCAGATCAGGCCTGCAAAGAAACTGCGTTTCACATGCCTTTGGAAGAGATGTTCGCGGTAGGCTGTAAGAGCACAGTGCAGAGCGAGTTGTTTCTTAGCTTCCCAAAGAGCTGGAAGCAAGATGCTGTGGGGCTGAACTCGCCCTTTGGAAAGAAGCCAGCACGTTGTGCCTTTCTGCTCTAGGGCAATGTAGCACACCCAGAGCAGAAGTCCTACTTCAGCCAGATCAGGCCTGCAAAGAAACTGCGTTTCACAGGCCTTTGGAAGAGATGTTCCCGGTAGGCAGTAAGAGCACTGTGCAGAGCGAGTTGTTTCTTAGCTTCCCAAAGAGCTGGAAGCAAGATGCTCTGGGGCTGAACTCGCCCTTTGGAAAGAAGCCTGCACGTTGTGCCTTTCTGCTCTAGGGCAATGTAGCACACCCAGAGCAGGAGTCCTACTTCAGCCAGATCAGGCCTGCAAAGAAACTGCGTTACACAGGGCTTTGGAAGAGATGTTCCCGGTAGGCAGTAAGAGCACTGTGCAGAGCGAGTTGTTTCTTAGCTTCCCAAAGAGCTGGAAGCAAGATGCTGTGTGGCCCAAATCGCCCTTTGGAAAGCAGCCTGCACGTTGTGCCTTTCAGCTCTAGGGCAATGAAGCACACCCAGAGCAGAAATTCTACTTCAGCCAGATCATGCCTGCAAAGAAACTGCTTTTCACAGGCCTTTGGAAGAGATGTTCCCGGTAGGCTGTAAGAGCACTGTGCAGAGCGAGTTGTTTCTTAGCTTCCCAAAGAGCTGGAAGCAAGATGCTGTGGGGCCCAACTCCCCCTTTGGAAAGAAGCCTGCACGTTGTGCCTTTCAGCTCTAGGGCAATGTAGCACACCCAGAGCAGAAGTCCTACTTCAGCCAGATCAGGCCTGCAAAGAAACTTCGTTTCACAGGCCTTTGGAAGAGATGTTCCCGGTAGGCTGTAAGAGCACTGTGCACAGCGAGTTGTTTCTTAGCTTCCCAAAGAGCTGGAAGCAAGATGCTGTGGGGCCCAACTCCCCCTTTGGAAAGAAGCCTGCACGTTGTGCCTTTCAGCTCTAGGGCAAAGTAGCACACCCAGAGCAGAAGTCCTACTTCAGCCAGATCAGGCCTGCAAAGAAACTGCGTTTCACAGGCCTTTGGAGGAGATGTTCCCGGTAGGCTGTAAGAGCACTGTGCAGAGCGAGTTGTTTCTTAGCTTCCCAAAGAGCTGGAAGCAAGATGCTGTGGGGCCCAACTCGCCCTTTGGAAAGAAGCCTGCACGTTGTGCCTTTCAGCTCTAGGGCAAAGTAGCACACCCAGAGCAGAAGTCCTACTTCAGCCAGATCAGGCCTGCAAAGAAACTGCGTTTCACAGGCCTTTGGAAGAGATGTTCCCGGTAGGCTGTAAGAGCACTGTGCAGAGCGAGTTGTTTCTTAGCTTCCCAAAGAGCTGGAAGCAAGATGCTGTGGGGCCCAACTCACCCTTAGGAAAGAAGCCTGCACGTTGTGCCTTTCAGCTCTAGGGCAAAGTAGCACACCCAGAGCAGAAGTCCTACTTCAGCCAGATCAGGCCTGCAAAGAAACTACGTTTCACAGGCCTTTGGAAGAGATGTTCCCGGTAGGCTGTAAGAGCACTGTGCAGAGCGAGTTGTTTCTTAGCTTTCCAAAGAGCTGGAAGCAAGATGCTGTGGGGCCCAACTCGCCCTTTGGAAAGAAGCCTGCACGTTGTGCCTTTCAGCTCTAGGGCAAAGTAGCACACCCAGAGCAGAAGTCCTACTTCAGCCAGATCAGGCCTGCAAAGAAACTGCGTTTCACAGGCCTTTGGAAGAGATGTTCCCGGTAGGCTGTAAGAGCACTGTGCAGAGCGAGTTGTTTCTTAGCTTCCCAAAGAGATGGAAGCAAGATGCTGTGGGGCCCAACTCGCCCTTTGGAAAGAAGCCTGCACGTTGTGCCTTTCAGCTCTAGGGCAAAGTAGCACACCCAGAGCAGAAGTCCTACTTCAGCCAGATCAGGCCTGCAAAGAAACTGCGTTTCACAGGCCTTCGGAAGAGATGTTCCCGGTAGGCTGTAAGAGCACTGTGCAGAGCGAGTTGTTTCTTAGCTTCCCAAAGAGCTGGAAGCAAGATGCTGTGGGGCCCAACTCGCCCTTTGGAAAGAAGCCTGCACGTTGTGCCTTTCAGCTCTAGGGCAAAGTAGCACACCCAGAGCAGAAGTCCTACTTCAGCCAGATCAGGCCTGCAAAGAAACTGCGTTTCACAGGCCTTTGGAAGAGATGTTCCCGGTAGGCTGTAAGAGCACTGTGCAGAGCGAGTTGTTTCTTAGCTTCCCAAAGAGCTGGAAGCAAGATGCTGTGGGGCCCAACTCGTCCTTTGGAAAGAAGCCTGCACGTTGTGCCTTTCAGCTCTAGGGCAAAGTAGCACACCCAGAGCAGAAGTCCTACTTCAGCCAGATCAGGCCTGCAAAGAAACTGCGTTTCACAGGACTTTGGAAGAGATGTTCCCGGTAGGCTGTAAGAGCACTGTGCAGAGCGAGTTGTTTCTTAGCTTCCCAAAGAGCTGGAAGCAAGATGCTGTGGGGCCCAACTCGCCCTTTGGAAAGAAGCCTGCACGTTGTGCCTTTCAGCTCTAGGGCAAAGTAGCACACCCAGAGCAGAAGTCCTACTTCAACCAGATCAGGCCTGCAAAGAAACTGCGTTTCACAGGCCTTTGGAAGAGATGTTCCCGGTAGGCTGTAAGAGCACTGTGCAGAGCGAGTTGTTTCTTAGCTTCCCAAAGAGCTGGAAGCAAGATGCTGTGGGGCCCAACTCGCCCTTTGGAAAGAAGCCTGCACGTTGTGCCTTTCAGCTCTAGGGCAAAGTAGCACACCCAGAGCAGAAGTCCTACTTCAGCCAGATCAGGCCTGCAAAGAAACTGCGTTTCACAGGCCTTTGGAAGAGATGTTCCCGGTAGGCTGTAAGAGCACTGTGCAGAGCGAGTTGTTTCTTAGCTTCCCAAAGAGCTGGAAGCAAGATGCTTTGGGGCCCAACTCGCCCTTTGGAAAGAAGCCTGCACGTTGTGCCTTTCAGCTCTAGGGCAAAGTAGCACACCCAGAGCAGAAGTCCTACTTCAGCCAGATCAGGCCTGCAAAGAAACTGCGTTTCACAGGCCTTTGGAAGAGATGTTCCCGGTAGGCTGTAAGAGCACTGTGCAGAGCGAGTTGTTTCTTAGCTTCCCAAAGAGCTGGAAGCAAGATGCTGTGGGGCCCAACTCGCCCTTTGGAAAGAAGCCTGCACGTTGTGCCTTTCAGCTCTAGGGCAAAGTAGCACACCCAGAGCAGAAGTCCTACTTCAGCCAGATCAGGCCTGCAAAGAAACTGCGTTTCACAGGCCTTTGGAAGAGATGTTCCCGGTAGGCTGTAAGAGCACTGTGCAGAGCGAGTTGTTTCTTAGCTTCCCAAAGAGCTGGAAGCAAGATGCTGTGGGGCCCAACTCGCCCTTTGGAAAGAAGCCTGCACCTTGTGCCTTTCAGCTCTAGGGCAAAGTAGCACACCCAGAGCAGAAGTCCTACTTCAGCCAGATCAGGCCTGCAAAGAAACTGCGTTTCACAGGCCTTTGGAAGAGATGTTCCCGGTAGGCTGTAAGAGCACTGTGCAGAGCGAGTTGTTTCTTAGCTTCCCAAAGAGCTGGAAGCAAGATGCTGTGGGACCCAACTCGCCCTTTGGAAAGAAGCCTGCACGTTGTGCCTTTCAGCTCTAGGGCAAAGTAGCACACCCAGAGCAGAAGTCCTACTTCAGCCAGATCAGGCCTGCAAAGAAACTGCGTTTCACAGGCCTTTGGAAGAGATGTTCCCGGTAGGCTGTAAGAGCACTGTGCAGAGCGAGTTGTTTCTTAGCTTCCCAAAGAGCTGGAAGCAAGATGCTGTGGGGCCCAACTCGCCCTTTGGAAAGAAGCCTGCACGTTGTGCCTTTCAGCTCTAGGGCAAAGTAGCACACCCAGAGCAGAAGTCCTACTTCAGCCAGATCAGGCCTGCAAAGAAACTGCGTTTCACAGGCCTTTGGAAGAGATGTTCCCGGTAGGCTGTAAGAGCACTGTGCAGAGCGAGTTGTTTCTTAGCTTCCCAAAGAGCTGGAAGCAAGATGCTGTGGGGCCCAACTCGCCCTTTGGAAAGAAGCCTGCACGTTGTGCCTTTCAGCTCTAGGGCAAAGTAGCACACCCAGAGCAGAAGTCCTACTTCAGCCAGATCAGGCCTGCAAAGAAACTGCGTTTCACAGGCCTTTGGAAGAGATGTTCCCGGTAGGCTGTAAGAGCACTGTGCAGAGCGAGTTGTTTCTTAGCTTCCCAAAGAGCTGGAAGCAAGATGCTGTGGGGCCCAACTCGCCCTTTGGAAAGAAGCCTGCACGTTGTGCCTTTCAGCTCTAGGGCAAAGTAGAACACCCAGAGCAGAAGTCCTACTTCAGCCAGATCAGGCCTGCAAAGAAACTGCGTTTCACAGGCCTTTGGAAGAGATGTTCCCGGTAGGCTGTAAGAGCACTGTGCAGAGTGAGTTGTTTCTTAGCTTCCCAAAGAGCTGGAAGCAAGATGCTGTGGGGCCCAACTCGCCCTTTGGAAAGAAGCCTGCACGTTGTGCCTTTCAGCTCTAGGGCAAAGTAGCACACCCAGAGCAGAAGTCCTACTTCAGCCAGATCAGGCCTGCAAAGAAACTGCGTTTCACAGGCCTTTGGAAGAGATGTTCCCGGTAGGCTGTAAGAGCACTGTGCAGAGCGAGTTGTTTCTTAGCTTCCCAAAGAGCTGGAAGCAAGATGCTGTTGGGCCCAACTCACCCTTAGGAAAGGAGCCTGTACGTTGTGCCTTTCAGCTCTAAGGCAAAGTAGCACACCCAGAGCAGAAGTCCTACTTCAGCCAGATCAGGCCTGCAAAGAAACTGCGTTTCACAGGCCTTTGGAAGAGATGTTCCCGGTAGGCTGTAAGAGCACTGTGCAGAGCGAGTTGTTTCTTAGCTTCCCAAAGAGCTGGAAGCAAGATGCTGTGGGGCCCAACTCGCCCTTTGGAAAGAAGCCTGCACGTTGTGCCTTTCAGCTCTAGGGCAAAGTAGCACACCCAGAGCAGAAGTCCTACTTCAGCCAGATCAGGCCTGCAAAGAAACTGCGTTTCACAGGCCTTTGGAAGAGATGTTCCCGCTAGGCTGTAAGAGCACTGTGCAGAGCGAGTTGTTTCTTAGCTTCCCAAAGAGCTGGAAGCAAGATGCTGTGGGGCCCAACTCGCCCTTTGGAAAGAAGCCTGCACGTTGTGCCTTTCAGCTCTAGGGCAAAGTAGCACACCCAGAGCAGAAGTCCTACTTCAGCCAGATCAGGCCTGCAAAGAAACTGCGTTTCACAGGCCTTTGGAAGAGATGTTCCCGGTAGGCTGTAAGAGCACTGTGCAGAGCGAGTTGTTTCTTAGCTTCCCAAAGAGCTGGAAGCAAGATGCTGTGGGGCCCAACTCGCCCTTTGGAAAGAAGCCTGCACGTTGTGCCTTTCAGCTCTAGGGCAAAGTAGCACACCCAGAGCAGAAGTCCTACTTCAGCCAGATCAGGCCTGCAAAGAAACTGCGTTTCACAGGCCTTTGGAAGAGATGTTCCCGGTAGGCTGTAAGAGCACTGTGCAGAGCGAGTTGTTTCTTAGCTTCCCAAAGAGCTGGAAGCAAGATGCTGTGGGGCCCAACTCGCCCTTTGGAAAGAAGCCTGCACGTTGTGCCTTTCAGCTCTAGGGCAAAGTAGCACACCCAGAGCAGAAGTCCTACTTCAGCCAGATCAGGCCTGCAAAGAAACTGCGTTTCACAGGCCTTTGGAAGAGATGTTCCCGGTAGGCTGTAAGAGCACTGTGCAGAGCGAGTTGTTTCTTAGCTTCCCAAAGAGCTGGAAGCAAGATGCTGTGGGGCCCAACTCGCCCTTTGGAAAGAAGCCTGCACGTTGTGCCTTTCAGCTCTAGGGCAAAGTAGCACACCCAGAGCAGAAGTCCTACTTCAGCCAGATCAGGCCTGCAAAGAAACTGCGTTTCACAGGCCTTTGGAAGAGATGTTCCCGGTAGGCTGTAAGAGCACTGTGCAGAGCGAGTTGTTTCTTAGCTTCCCAAAGAGCTGGAAGCAAGATGCTGTGGGGCCCAACTCGCCCTTTGGAAAGAAGCCTGCACGTTGTGCCTTTCAGCTCTAGGGCAAAGTAGCACACCCAGAGCAGAAGTCCTACTTCAGCCAGATCAGGCCTGCAAAGAAACTGCGTTTCACAGGCCTTTGGAAGAGATGTTCCCGGTAGGCTGTAAGAGCACTGTGCAGAGCGAGTTGTTTCTTAGCTTCCCAAAGAGCTGGAAGCAAGATGCTGTGGGGCCCAACTCGCCCTTTGGAAAGAAGCCTGCACGTTGTGCCTTTCAGCTCTAGGGCAAAGTAGCACACCCAGAGCAGAAGTCCTACTTCAGCCAGATCAGGCCTGCAAAGAAACTGCGTTTCACAGGCCTTTGGAAGAGATGTTCCCGGTAGGCTGTAAGAGCACTGTGCAGAGCGAGTTGTTTCTTAGCTTCCCAAAGAGCTGGAAGCAAGATGCTGTGGGGCCCAACTCGCCCTTTGGAAAGAAGCCTGCACGTTGTGCCTTTCAGCTCTAGGGCAAAGTAGCACACCCAGAGCAGAAGTCCTACTTCAGCCAGATCAGGCCTGCAAAGAAACTGCGTTTCACAGGCCTTTGGAAGAGATGTTCCCGGTAGGCTGTAAGAGCACTGTGCAGAGCGAGTTGTTTCTTAGCTTCCCAAAGAGCTGGAAGCAAGATGCTGTGGGGCCCAACTCGCCCTTTGGAAAGAAGCCTGCACGTTGTGCCTTTCAGCTCTAGGGCAAAGTAGCACACCCAGAGCAGAAGTCCTACTTCAGCCAGATCAGGCCTGCAAAGAAACTGCGTTTCACAGGCCTTTGGAAGAGATGTTCCCGGTAGGCTGTAAGAGCACTGTGCAGAGCGAGTTGTTTCTTAGCTTCCCAAAGAGCTGGAAGCAAGATGCTGTGGGGCCCAACTCGCCCTTTGGAAAGAAGCCTGCACGTTGTGCCTTTCAGCTCTAGGGCAAAGTAGCACACCCAGAGCAGAAGTCCTACTTCAGCCAGATCAGGCCTGCAAAGAAACTGCGTTTCACAGGCCTTTGGAAGAGATGTTCCCGGTAGGCTGTAAGAGCACTGTGCAGAGCGAGTTGTTTCTTAGCTTCCCAAAGAGCTGGAAGCAAGATGCTGTGGGGCCCAACTCGCCCTTTGGAAAGAAGCCTGCACGTTGTGCCTTTCAGCTCTAGGGCAAAGTAGCACACCCAGAGCAGAAGTCCTACTTCAGCCAGATCAGGCCTGCAAAGAAACTGCGTTTCACAGGCCTTTGGAAGAGATGTTCCCGGTAGGCTGTAAGAGCACTGTGCAGAGCGAGTTGTTTCTTAGCTTCCCAAAGAGCTGGAAGCAAGATGCTGTGGGGCCCAACTCGCCCTTTGGAAAGAAGCCTGCACGTTGTGCCTTTCAGCTCTAGGGCAAAGTAGCACACCCAGAGCAGAAGTCCTACTTCAGCCAGATCAGGCCTGCAAAGAAACTGCGTTTCACAGGCCTTTGGAAGAGATGTTCCCGGTAGGCTGTAAGAGCACTGTGCAGAGCGAGTTGTTTCTTAGCTTCCCAAAGAGCTGGAAGCAAGATGCTGTGGGGCCCAACTCGCCCTTTGGAAAGAAGCCTGCACGTTGTGCCTTTCAGCTCTAGGGCAAAGTAGCACACCCAGAGCAGAAGTCCTACTTCAGCCAGATCAGGCCTGCAAAGAAACTGCGTTTCACAGGCCTTTGGAAGAGATGTTCCCGGTAGGCTGTAAGAGCACTGTGCAGAGCGAGTTGTTTCTTAGCTTCCCAAAGAGCTGGAAGCAAGATGCTGTGGGGCCCAACTCGCCCTTTGGAAAGAAGCCTGCACGTTGTGCCTTTCAGCTCTAGGGCAAAGTAGCACACCCAGAGCAGAAGTCCTACTTCAGCCAGATCAGGCCTGCAAAGAAACTGCGTTTCACAGGCCTTTGGAAGAGATGTTCCCACTAGGCTGTAAGAGCACTGTGCAGAGCGAGTTGTTTCTTAGCTTCCCAAAGAGCTGGAAGCAAGATGCTGTGGGGCCCAACTCGCCCTTTGGAAAGAAGCCTGCACGTTGTGCCTTTCAGCTCTAAGGCAAAGTAGCACACCCAGAGCAGAAGTCCTACTTCAGCCAGATCAGGCCTGCAAAGAAACTGCGTTTCACAGGCCTTTGGAAGAGATGTTCCCGGTAGGCTGTAAGAGCACTGTGCAGAGCGAGTTGTTTCTTAGCTTCCCAAAGAGCTGGAAGCAAGATGCTGTGGGGCCCAACTCGCCCTTTGGAAAGAAGCCTGCACGTTGTGCCTTTCAGCTCTAGGGCAAAGTAGCACACCCAGAGCAGAAGTCCTACTTCAGCCAGATCAGGCCTGCAAAGAAACTGCGTTTCACAGGCCTTTGGAAGAGATGTTCCCACTAGGCTGTAAGAGCACTGTGCAGAGCGAGTTGTTTCTTAGCTTCCCAAAGAGCTGGAAGCAAGATGCTGTGGGGCCCAACTCGCCCTTTGGAAAGAAGCCTGCACGTTGTGCCTTTCAGCTCTAGGGCAAAGTAGCACACCCAGAGCAGAAGTCCTACTTCAGCCAGATCAGGCCTGCAAAGAAACTGCGTTTCACAGGCCTTTGGAAGAGATGTTCCCGGTAGGCTGTAAGAGCACTGTGCAGAGCGAGTTGTTTCTTAGCTTCCCAAAGAGCTGGAAGCAAGATGCTGTGGGGCCCAACTCGCCCTTTGGAAAGAAGCCTGCACGTTGTGCCTTTCAGCTCTAGGGCAAAGTAGCACACCCAGAGCAGAAGTCCTACTTCAGCCAGATCAGGCCTGCAAAGAAACTGCGTTTCACAGGCCTTTGGAAGAGATGTTCCCGGTAGGCTGTAAGAGCACTGTGCAGAGCGAGTTGTTTCTTAGCTTCCCAAAGAGCTGGAAGCAAGATGCTGTGGGGCCCAACTCGCCCTTTGGAAAGAAGCCTGCACGTTGTGCCTTTCAGCTCTAGGGCAAAGTAGCACACCCAGAGCAGAAGTCCTACTTCAGCCAGATCAGGCCTGCAAAGAAACTGCGTTTCACAGGCCTTTGGAAGAGATGTTCCCGGTAGGCTGTAAGAGCACTGTGCAGAGCGAGTTGTTTCTTAGCTTCCCAAAGAGCTGGAAGCAAGATGCTGTGGGGCCCAACTCGCCCTTTGGAAAGAAGCCTGCACGTTGTGCCTTTCAGCTCTAGGGCAAAGTAGCACACCCAGAGCAGAAGTCCTACTTCAGCCAGATCAGGCCTGCAAAGAAACTGCGTTTCACAGGCCTTTGGAAGAGATGTTCCCGGTAGGCTGTAAGAGCACTGTGCAGAGCGAGTTGTTTCTTAGCTTCCCAAAGAGCTGGAAGCAAGATGCTGTGGGGCCCAACTCGCCCTTTGGAAAGAAGCCTGCACGTTGTGCCTTTCAGCTCTAGGGCAAAGTAGCACACCCAGAGCAGAAGTCCTACTTCAGCCAGATCAGGCCTGCAAAGAAACTGCGTTTCACAGGCCTTTGGAAGAGATGTTCCCGGTAGGCTGTAAGAGCACTGTGCAGAGCGAGTTGTTTCTTAGCTTCCCAAAGAGCTGGAAGCAAGATGCTGTGGGGCCCAACTCGCCCTTTGGAAAGAAGCCTGCACGTTGTGCCTTTCAGCTCTAGGGCAAAGTAGCACACCCAGAGCAGAAGTCCTACTTCAGCCAGATCAGGCCTGCAAAGAAACTGCGTTTCACAGGCCTTTGGAAGAGATGTTCCCGGTAGGCTGTAAGAGCACTGTGCAGAGCGAGTTGTTTCTTAGCTTCCCAAAGAGCTGGAAGCAAGATGCTGTGGGGCCCAACTCGCCCTTTGGAAAGAAGCCTGCACGTTGTGCCTTTCAGCTCTAGGGCAAAGTAGCACACCCAGAGCAGAAGTCCTACTTCAGCCAGATCAGGCCTGCAAAGAAACTGCGTTTCACAGGCCTTTGGAAGAGATGTTCCCGGTAGGCTGTAAGAGCACTGTGCAGAGCGAGTTGTTTCTTAGCTTCCCAAAGAGCTGGAAGCAAGATGCTGTGGGGCCCAACTCGCCCTTTGGAAAGAAGCCTGCACGTTGTGCCTTTCAGCTCTAGGGCAAAGTAGCACACCCAGAGCAGAAGTCCTACTTCAGCCAGATCAGGCCTGCAAAGAAACTGCGTTTCACAGGCCTTTGGAAGAGATGTTCCCGGTAGGCTGTAAGAGCACTGTGCAGAGCGAGTTGTTTCTTAGCTTCCCAAAGAGCTGGAAGCAAGATGCTGTGGGGCCCAACTCGCCCTTTGGAAAGAAGCCTGCACGTTGTGCCTTTCAGCTCTAGGGCAAAGTAGCACACCCAGAGCAGAAGTCCTACTTCAGCCAGATCAGGCCTGCAAAGAAACTGCGTTTCACAGGCCTTTGGAAGAGATGTTCCCGGTAGGCTGTAAGAGCACTGTGCAGAGCGAGTTGTTTCTTAGCTTCCCAAAGAGCTGGAAGCAAGATGCTGTGGGGCCCAACTCGCCCTTTGGAAAGAAGCCTGCACGTTGTGCCTTTCAGCTCTAGGGCAAAGTAGCACACCCAGAGCAGAAGTCCTACTTCAGCCAGATCAGGCCTGCAAAGAAACTGCGTTTCACAGGCCTTTGGAAGAGATGTTCCCGGTAGGCTGTAAGAGCACTGTGCAGAGCGAGTTGTTTCTTAGCTTCCCAAAGAGCTGGAAGCAAGATGCTGTGGGGCCCAACTCGCCCTTTGGAAAGAAGCCTGCACGTTGTGCCTTTCAGCTCTAGGGCAAAGTAGCACACCCAGAGCAGAAGTCCTACTTCAGCCAGATCAGGCCTGCAAAGAAACTGCGTTTCACAGGCCTTTGGAAGAGATGTTCCCGGTAGGCTGTAAGAGCACTGTGCAGAGCGAGTTGTTTCTTAGCTTCCCAAAGAGCTGGAAGCAAGATGCTGTGGGGCCCAACTCGCCCTTTGGAAAGAAGCCTGCACGTTGTGCCTTTCAGCTCTAGGGCAAAGTAGCACACCCAGAGCAGAAGTCCTACTTCAGCCAGATCAGGCCTGCAAAGAAACTGCGTTTCACAGGCCTTTGGAAGAGATGTTCCCGGTAGGCTGTAAGAGCACTGTGCAGAGCGAGTTGTTTCTTAGCTTCCCAAAGAGCTGGAAGCAAGATGCTGTGGGGCCCAACTCGCCCTTTGGAAAGAAGCCTGCACGTTGTGCCTTTCAGCTCTAGGGCAAAGTAGCACACCCAGAGCAGAAGTCCTACTTCAGCCAGATCAGGCCTGCAAAGAAACTGCGTTTCACAGGCCTTTGGAAGAGATGTTCCCGGTAGGCTGTAAGAGCACTGTGCAGAGCGAGTTGTTTCTTAGCTTCCCAAAGAGCTGGAAGCAAGATGCTGTGGGGCCCAACTCGCCCTTTGGAAAGAAGCCTGCACGTTGTGCCTTTCAGCTCTAGGGCAAAGTAGCACACCCAGAGCAGAAGTCCTACTTCAGCCAGATCAGGCCTGCAAAGAAACTGCGTTTCACAGGCCTTTGGAAGAGATGTTCCCGGTAGGCTGTAAGAGCACTGTGCAGAGCGAGTTGTTTCTTAGCTTCCCAAAGAGCTGGAAGCAAGATGCTGTGGGGCCCAACTCGCCCTTTGGAAAGAAGCCTGCACGTTGTGCCTTTCAGCTCTAGGGCAAAGTAGCACACCCAGAGCAGAAGTCCTACTTCAGCCAGATCAGGCCTGCAAAGAAACTGCGTTTCACAGGCCTTTGGAAGAGATGTTCCCGGTAGGCTGTAAGAGCACTGTGCAGAGCGAGTTGTTTCTTAGCTTCCCAAAGAGCTGGAAGCAAGATGCTGTGGGGCCCAACTCGCCCTTTGGAAAGAAGCCTGCACGTTGTGCCTTTCAGCTCTAGGGCAATGTAGCACACCCAGAGCAGAAGTCCTACTTCAGCCAGATCAGGCCTGCAAAGAAACTGCTTTTCACAGGCCTTTGGAAGAGATGTTCCCGGTAGGCTGTAAGAGCACTGTGCAGAGCGAGTTGTTTCTTAGCTTCCCAAAGAGATGGAAGCAAGATGCTGTGGGGCCCAACTCGCCCTTTGGAAAGAAGCCTGCACGTTGTGCCTTTCAGCTCTAGGGCAAAGTAGCACACCCAGAGCAGAAGTCCTACTTCAGCCAGATCAGGCCTGCAAAGAAACTGCGTTTCACAGGCCTTTGGAAGAGATGTTCCCGGTAGGCTGTAAGAGCACTGTGCAGAGCGAGTTGTTTCTTAGCTTCCCAAAGAGCTGGAAGCAAGATGCTGTGGGGCCCAACTCGCCCTTTGGAAAGAAGCCTGCACGTTGTGCCTTTCAGCTCTAGGGCAAAGTAGCACACCCAGAGCAGAAGTCCTACTTCAGCCAGATCAGGCCTGCAAAGAAACTGCGTTTCACAGGCCTTTGGAAGAGATGTTCCCGGTAGGCTGTAAGAGCACTGTGCAGAGCGAGTTGTTTCTTAGCTTCCCAAAGAGCTGGAAGCAAGATGCTGTGGGGCCCAACTCGCCCTTTGGAAAGAAGCCTGCACGTTGTGCCTTTCAGCTCTAGGGCAAAGTAGCACACCCAGAGCAGAAGTCCTACTTCAGCCAGATCAGGCCTGCAAAGAAACTGCGTTTCACAGGCCTTTGGAAGAGATGTTCCCGGTAGGCTGTAAGAGCACTGTGCAGAGCGAGTTGTTTCTTAGCTTCCCAAAGAGCTGGAAGCAAGATGCTGTGGGGCCCAACTCGCCCTTTGGAAAGAAGCCTGCACGTTGTGCCTTTCAGCTCTAGGGCAAAGTAGCACACCCAGAGCAGAAGTCCTACTTCAGCCAGATCAGGCCTGCAAAGAAACTGCGTTTCACAGGCCTTTGGAAGAGATGTTCCCGGTAGGCTGTAAGAGCACTGTGCAGAGCGAGTTGTTTCTTAGCTTCCCAAAGAGCTGGAAGCAAGATGCTGTGGGGCCCAACTCGCCCTTTGGAAAGAAGCCTGCACGTTGTGCCTTTCAGCTCTAGGGCAAAGTAGCACACCCAGAGCAGAAGTCCTACTTCAGCCAGATCAGGCCTGCAAAGAAACTGCGTTTCACAGGCCTTTGGAAGAGATGTTCCCGGTAGGCTGTAAGAGCACTGTGCAGAGCGAGTTGTTTCTTAGCTTCCCAAAGAGCTGGAAGCAAGATGCTGTGGGGCCCAACTCGCCCTTTGGAAAGAAGCCTGCACGTTGTGCCTTTCAGCTCTAGGGCAATGTAGCACACCCAGAGCAGAAGTCCTACTTCAGCCAGATCAGGCCTGCAAAGAAACTGCGTTTCACAGGCCTTTGGAAGAGATGTTCCCGGTAGGCTGTAAGAGCACTGTGCAGAGCGAGTTGTTTCTTAGCTTCCCAAAGAGCTGGAAGCAAGATGCTGTGGGGCCCAACTCGCCCTTTGGAAAGAAGCCTGCACGTTGTGCCTTTCAGCTCTAGGGCAATGTAGCACACCCAGAGCAGAAGTCCTACTTCAGCCAGATCAGGCCTGCAAAGAAACTGCGTTTCACAGGCCTTTGGAAGAGATGTTCCCGGTAGGCTGTAAGAGCACTGTGCAGAGCGAGTTGTTTCTTAGCTTCCCAAAGAGCTGGAAGCAAGATGCTGTTGGGCCCAACTCACCCTTAGGAAAGAAGCCTGCACGTTGTGCCTTTCAGCTCTAGGGCAAAGTAGCACACCCAGAGCAGAAGTCCTACTTCAGCCAGATCAGGCCTGCAAAGAAACTGCGTTTCACAGGCCTTTGGAAGAGATGTTCCCGGTAGGCTGTAAGAGCACTGTGCAGAGCGAGTTGTTTCTTAGCTTCCCAAAGAGCTGGAAGCAAGATGCTGTGGGGCCCAACTCGCCCTTTGGAAAGAAGCCTGCACGTTGTGCCTTTCAGCTCTAGGGCAAAGTAGCACACCCAGAGCAGAAGTCCTACTTCAGCCAGATCAGGCCTGCAAAGAAACTGCGTTTCACAGGCCTTTGGAAGAGATGTTCCCGGTAGGCTGTAAGAGCACTGTGCAGAGCGAGTTGTTTCTTAGCTTCCCAAAGAGCTGGAAGCAAGATGCTGTGGGGCCCAACTCGCCCTTTGGAAAGAAGCCTGCACGTTGTGCCTTTCAGCTCTAGGGCAATGTAGCACACCCAGAGCAGAAGTCCTACTTCAGCCAGATCAGGCCTGCAAAGAAACTGCGTTTCACAGGCCTTTGGAAGAGATGTTCCCGGTAGGCTGTAAGAGCACTGTGCAGAGCGAGTTGTTTCTTAGCTTCCCAAAGAGCTGGAAGCAAGATGCTGTGGGGCCCAACTCGCCCTTTGGAAAGAAGCCTGCACGTTGTGCCTTTCAGCTCTAGGGCAAAGTAGCACACCCAGAGCAGAAGTCCTACTTCAGCCAGATCAGGCCTGCAAAGAAACTGCGTTTCACAGGCCTTTGGAAGAGATGTTCCCGGTAGGCTGTAAGAGCACTGTGCAGAGCGAGTTGTTTCTTAGCTTCCCAAAGAGCTGGAAGCAAGATGCTGTGGGGCCCAACTCGCCCTTTGGAAAGAAGCCTGCACGTTGTGCCTTTCAGCTCTAGGGCAAAGTAGCACACCCAGAGCAGAAGTCCTACTTCAGCCAGATCAGGCCTGCAAAGAAACTGCGTTTCACAGGCCTTTGGAAGAGATGTTCCCGGTAGGCTGTAAGAGCACTGTGCAGAGCGAGTTGTTTCTTAGCTTCCCAAAGAGCTGGAAGCAAGATGCTGTGGGGCCCAACTCGCCCTTTGGAAAGAAGCCTGCACGTTGTGCCTTTCAGCTCTAGGGCAATGTAGCACACCCAGAGCAGAAGTCCTACTTCAGCCAGATCAGGCCTGCAAAGAAACTGCGTTTCACAGGCCTTTGGAAGAGATGTTCCCAGTAGGCTGTAAGAGCACTGTGCAGAGCGAGTTGTTTCTTAGCTTCCCAAAGAGCTGGAAGCAAGATGCTGTGGGGCCCAACTCGCCCTTTGGAAAGAAGCCTGCACGTTGTGCCTTTCAGCTCTAGGGCAAAGTAGCACACCCAGAGCAGAAGTCCTACTTCAGCCAGATCAGGCCTGCAAAGAAACTGCGTTTCACAGGCCTTTGGAAGAGATGTTCCCGGTAGGCTGTAAGAGCACTGTGCAGAGCGAGTTGTTTCTTAGCTTCCCAAAGAGCTGGAAGCAAGATGCTGTGGGGCCCAACTCGCCCTTTGGAAAGAAGCCTGCACGTTGTGCCTTTCAGCTCTAGGGCAATGTAGCACACCCAGAGCAGAAGTCCTACTTCAGCCAGATCAGGCCTGCAAAGAAACTGCGTTTCACAGGCCTTTGGAAGAGATGTTCCCAGTAGGCTGTAAGAGCACTGTGCAGAGCGAGTTGTTTCTTAGCTTCCCAAAGAGCTGGAAGCAAGATGCTGTGGGGCCCAACTCGCCCTTTGGAAAGAAGCCTGCACGTTGTGCCTTTCAGCTCTAGGGCAAAGTAGCACACCCAGAGCAGAAGTCCTACTTCAGCCAGATCAGGCCTGCAAAGAAACTGCGTTTCACAGGCCTTTGGAAGAGATGTTCCCGGTAGGCTGTAAGAGCACTGTGCAGAGCGAGTTGTTTCTTAGCTTCCCAAAGAGCTGGAAGCAAGATGCTGTGGGGCCCAACTCGCCCTTTGGAAAGAAGCCTGCACGTTGTGCCTTTCAGCTCTAGGGCAATGTAGCACACCCAGAGCAGAAGTCCTACTTCAGCCAGATCAGGCCTGCAAAGAAACTGCGTTTCACAGGCCTTTGGAAGAGATGTTCCCGGTAGGCTGTAAGAGCACTGTGCAGAGCGAGTTGTTTCTTAGCTTCCCAAAGAGCTGGAAGCAAGATGCTGTGGGGCCCAACTCGCCCTTTGGAAAGAAGCCTGCACGTTGTGCCTTTCTGCTCTAGGGCAAAGTAGCACACCCAGAGCAGAAGTCCTACTTCAGCCAGATCAGGCCTGCAAAGAAACTGCGTTTCACAGGCCTTTGGAAGAGATGTTCCCGGTAGGCTGTAAGAGCACTGTGCAGAGCGAGTTGTTTCTTAGCTTCCCAAAGAGCTGGAAGCAAGATGCTGTGGGGCCCAACTCGCCCTTTGGAAAGAAGCCTGCACGTTGTGCCTTTCAGCTCTAGGGCAATGTAGCACACCCAGAGCAGAAGTCCTACTTCAGCCAGATCAGGCCTGCAAAGAAACTGCGTTTCACAGGCCTTTGGAAGAGATGTTCCCGGTAGGCTGTAAGAGCACTGTGCAGAGCGAGTTGTTTCTTAGCTTCCCAAAGAGCTGGAAGCAAGATGCTGTGGGGCCCAACTCCCCCTTTGGAAAGAAGCCTGCACGTTGTGCCTTTCAGCTCTAGGGCAATGTAGCACACCCAGAGCAGAAGTCCTACTTCAGCCAGATCAGGCCTGCAAAGAAACTGCGTTTCACAGGCCTTTGGAAGAGATGTTCCCGGTAGGCTGTAAGAGCACTGTGCAGAGCGAGTTGTTTCTTAGCTTCCCAAAGAGCTGGAAGCAAGATGCTGTGGGGCCCAACTCGCCCTTTGGAAAGAAGCCTGCACGTTGTGCCTTTCAGCTCTAGGGCAATGTAGCACACCCAGAGCAGAAGTCCTACTTCAGCCAGATCAGGCCTGCAAAGAAACTGCGTTTCACAGGCCTTTGGAAGAGATGTTCCCGGTAGGCTGTAAGAGCACTGTGCAGAGCGAGTTGTTTCTTAGCTTCCCAAAGAGCTGGAAGCAAGATGCTGTGGGGCCCAACTCGCCCTTTGGAAAGAAGCCTGCACGTTGTGCCTTTCAGCTCTAGGGCAATGTAGCACACCCAGAGCAGAAGTTCTACTTCAAGCAGATCAGGCCTGCAAAGAAACTGCGTTTCACAGGCCTTTGGAAGAGATGTTCCCGGTAGGCTGTAAGAGCACTGTGCAGAGCGAGTTGTTTCTTAGCTTTCCAAAGAGCTGGAAGCAAGATGCTGTGGGGCCCAACTCGCCCTTTGGAAAGAAGCCTGCACGTTGTGCCTTTCAGCTCTAGGGCAATGTAGCACACCCAGAGCAGAAGTTCTACTTCAGCGAGATCAGGCCTGCAAAGAAACTGCTTTTCACAGGACTTTGGAAGAGATGTTCCCGGTAGGCTGTAAGAGCACTGTGCAGAGCGAGTTGTTTCTTAGCTTCCCAAAGAGCTGGAAGCAAGATGCTGTGGGGCCCAACTCCCCCTTTGGAAAGAAGCCTGCACGTTGTGCCTTTCAGCTCTAGGGCAATGTAGCACACCCAGAGCAGAAGTCCTACTTCAGCCAGATCAGGCCTGCAAAGAAACTTCGTTTCACAGGGCTTTGGAAGAGATGTTCCCGGTAGGCTGTAAGAGCACTGTGCACAGCGAGTTGTTTCTTAGGTTCCCAAAGAGCTGGAAGCAAGATGCTGTGGGGCCCAACTCCCCCATTGTAAAGAAGCCTGCACGTTGTGCCTTTAGCTCTATGGCAATGTAGCACACCCAGAGCAGAAGTCCTACTTCAGCCAGATCAGGCCTGCAAAGAAACTGCGTTTCACAGGCCTTTGGAGGAGATGTTCCCGGTAGGCTGTAAGAGCACTGTGCAGAGCGAGTTGTTTCTTAGCTTCCCAAAGAGCTGGAAGCAATATGCTGTGGGGCCCAACTCGCCCTTTGGAAAGAAGCCTGCACGTTGTGCCTTTCAGCTCTAGGGCAATGTAGCACACCCAGAGCAGAAGTCCTACTTCAGCCAGATCAGGCCTGCAAAGAAACTGCGTTTCACAGGCCTTTGGAAGAGATGTTCCCGGTAGGCTGTAAGAGCACTGTGCAGAGCGAGTTGTTTCTTAGCTTCCCAAAGAGCTGGAAGCAAGATGCTGTGGGGCCCAACTCGCCCTTTGGAAAGAAGCCAGCACATTGTGCCTTTCAGCTCTAGGGGAATGTAGCACACCCAGAGAAGAAGTATTACTTCAGCCAGATCACTCCTGCAAAGAAACTGCGTTTCACAGGCCTTTGGAAGAGATGTTCCCGGTAGGCAGTAACAGCACTGTGCAGAGCGAGTTGTTTCTTAGCTTCCCAAAGAGCTGGAAGCAAGATGCTGTTGGGCCCAACTCACCCTTAGGAAAGAAGCCTCCACGTTGTGCCTTTCAGCTCTAGGGCAATGTAGCACACCCAGAGCAGAAGTCCTTCTTCAGCCAGATCAGGCCTGCAAAGAAACTGCGTTTCACAGGCCTTTGGAAGAGATGTTCCCGGTAGGCTGTAAGAGCACTGTGCAGAGCGAGTTGTTTCTTATCTTCCCAAAGAGCTGGAAGCAAGATGCTGTGGGGCCCAACTCGCCCTTTGGAAAGAAGCCTGCATGTTGTGCCTTTCAGCTCTAGGGCAATGTAGCACACCCAGAGCAGAAGTCCTACTTCAACCAGATCAGGAGTGCAAAGAAACTGCGTTTCACAGGCCATGGAAGAGATGTTCCCGGTAGGCTGTAAGAGCACTGTGCAGAGCGAGTTGTTTCTTAGCTTCCCAAAGAGCTGAAAGCAAGATGCTGTGGGGCCCAACTCGCCCTTTGGAAAGAAGCCTGCACCTTGTGCCTTTCAGCTCTAGGGCAATGTAGCACACCCAGAGCAGAAGTCCTACTTCAGCCAGATCAGGCCTGCAAAGAAACTGCATTTCACAGGCCTTTGGAGGAGACTTTCCCGGTAGGCTGTAAGAGCACTGTGCAGAGCGAGTTGTTTCTTAGCTTTTGAAAGAGCTGGAAGCAAGATGCTGTGGGGCCCCACTCGCCCTTTGGAAAGAAGCCTGCACGTTGTGCCTTTCAGCTCTAGGGCAATGTAGCACACCCAGAGCAGAAGTCCTACTTCAGCCAGATCAGGCCTGCAAAGAAACTGCGTTTCACAGGCCTTTGGAAGAGATGTTCCCGGTAGGCTGTAAGAGCACTGTGCAGAGCGAGTTGTTTCTTAGCTTCCCAAAGAGCTGGAAGCAAGATGCTGTTGGGACCAACTCACCCTTAGGAAAGGAGCCTGCACGTTGTGCCTTTCAGCTCTAGGGCAATGTAGCACACCCAGAGCAGAAGTCCTACTTCAGCCAGATCAGGCCTGCAAAGAAACTGCGTTTCAAAGGCCTTTGGAAGAGATGTTGCCGGTAGGCTGTAAGAGCACTGTGCAGAGCGAGTTGTTTCTTAGCTTCCCAAAGAGCTGGAAGCAAGATGCTGTGGGGCCCAACTCGCCCTTTGGAAAGAAGCCTGCACGTTGTGCCTTTCAGTTCTAGGGCAATGTAGCACACCCAGAGCAGAAGTTCTACTTCAAGCAGATCACGCCTGCAAAGAAGCTGCGTTTCACATGCCTTTGGAAGAGATGTTCCCGGTAGGCTGTAAGAGCACTGTGCAGAGCGAGTTGTTTCTTAGCTTCCCAAAGAGCTGGAAGCAAGATGCTGTGGGGCCCAACTCGCCCTTTGGAAAGAAGCCTGCACGTTGTGCCTTTCAGCTCTAGGGCAATGTAGCACACCCAGAGCAGAAGTCCTACTTCAGCCAGATCAGGCCTGCAAAGAAACTGCGTTTCACAGGCCTTTGGAAGAGATGTTCCCGGTAGGCTGTAAGAGCACTGTGCAGAGCGACTTGTTTCTTAGCTTCCAAAAGAGCTGGAAGCAAGATGCTGTGGGGCCCAACTCGCCCTTTGGAAAGAAGCCTGCACGTTGTGCCTTTCAGCTCTAGGGCAATGTAGCACACCCAGAGCAGAATTCTTAGTTCAGCCAGATCAGGCCTGCAAAGAAACTGCGTTTCTCAGGCCTTTGGAAGAGATGTTCCCGGTAGGCTGTAAGAGCACTGTGCAGAGCGAGTTGTTTCTTAGCTTCCCAAAGAGCTGGAAGCAAGATGCTGTGGGGCCCAACTCGCCCTTTGGAAAGAAGCCTGCACGTTGTGCCTTTCAGCTCTAGGGCAATGTAGCACACCCAGAGCAGAAGTTCTACTTCAGCGAGATCAGGCCTGCAAAAAAACTGCTTTTCACAGGCCTTTGGAAGAGATGTTCCCGGTAGGCTGTAAGAGCACTGTGCAGAGCGAGTTGTTTCTTAGCTTCCCAAAGAGATGGAAGCAAGATGCTGTGGGGCCCAACTTGCCCTTTGGAAAGAAGCATGCACCTTGTGCCTTTCAGCTCTAGGGAAATGTAGCACCCCCAGAGCAGAAGTCCTACTTCAGCCAGATCAGGCCTGCAAAGAAACTGCGTTTCACAGGCCTTTGGAAGAGATGCTCCCGGTAGGCTGTAAGAGCACTGTGCAGAGCGAGTTGCTTCTTAGCTTCCCAAAGAGCTGGAAGCAAGATGCTGTTGGACCCAACTCACCATTAGGAAAGGAGCCTGCACGTTGTGCCTCTCAGCTCTAGGGCAATGTAGCACACCCAGAGCAGAAGTCCTACTTCAGCCAGATCAGGCCTGCAAAGAAACTGCGTTTCACAGGCCTTTGGAAGAGATGTTCCCACTAGGCTGTAAGAGCACTGTGCAGAGCGAGTTGTTTCTTAGCTTCCCAAAGAGCTGGAAGCAAGATGCTGTGGGGCCCAACTCGCCCTTTGGAAAGAAGCCTGCACGTTGTGCCTTTCAGCTCTAGGGCAATGTAGCACACCCAGAGCAGAAGTCCTACTTCAGCCAGATCAGGCCTGTAAAGAAACTGCGTTTCACAGGCCTTTGGAAGAGATGTTCCCGGTAGGCTGTAAGAGCACTGTGCAGAGCGACATGTTTCTTAGCTTCCCAAAGAGCTGAAAGCAAGATGCTGTGGGGCCCAACTCGCCCTTAGGAATGAAGCCTGCACCTTGTGCCTTTCAGCTCTAGGGCAATGTAGCACACCCAGAGCAGAAGTCCTACTTCAGCCAGATCAGGCCTGCAAAGAAACTGCGTTTCACAGGCCTTTGGAGGAGACTTTCCCGGTAGGCTGTAAGAGCACTGTGCAGAGCGAGTTGTTTCTTAGCTTCCCAAAGAGCTGGAAGCAAGATGCTGTGGGGCCCAACTCGCCCTTTGGAAAGAAGCCTGCACGTTGTGCCTTTCAGCTCTAGGGCAATGTAGCACACCCAGAGCAGAATTCCTAGTTCAGCCAGATCAGGCCTGCAAAGAAACTGCGTTTCTCAGGCCTTTGGAAGAGATGTTCCCGGTAGGCTGTAAGAGCACTGTGCAGAGCGAGTTGTTTCTTAGCTTCCCAAAGAGCTGGAAGCAAGATGCTGTGGGGCCCAACTCGCCCTTTGGAAAGAAGCCTGCACGTTGTGCCTTTCAGCTCTAGGGCAATGTAGCACACCCAGAGCAGAAGTTCTACTTCAGCGAGATCAGGCCTGCAAAAAAACTGCTTTTCACAGGCCTTTGGAAGAGATGTTCCCGGTCGGCTGTAAGAGCACTGTGCAGAGCGAGTTGTTTCTTAGCTTCCCAAAGAGATGGAAGCAAGATGCTGTGGGGCCCAACTTGCCCTTTGGAAAGAAGCATGCACCTTGTGCCTTTCAGCTCTAGGGCAATGTAGCACACCCAGAGCAGAAGTCCTACTTCAGCCAGATCAGGCCTGCAAAGAAACTGCGTTTCACAGGCCTTTGGAAGAGATGTTCCCGGTAGGCTGTAAGAGCACTGTGCAGAGCGAGTTGTTTCTTAGCTTCCCAAAGAGCTGGAAGCAAGATGCTGTTGGACCCAACTCACCATTAGGAAAGGAGCCTGCACGTTGTGCCTCTCAGCTCTAGGGCAATGTAGCACACCCAGAGCAGAAGTCCTACTTCAGCCAGATCAGGCCTGCAAAGAAACTGCGTTTCACAGGCCTTTGGAAGAGATGTTCCCGGTAGGCTGTAAGAGCACTGTGCAGAGCGAGTTGTTTCTTAGCTTCCCAAAGAGCTGGAAGCAAGATGCTGTGGGGCCCAACTCGCCCTTTGGAAAGAAGCCTGCACGTTGTGCCTTTCAGCTCTAGGGCAATGTAGCACACCCAGAGCAGAAGTCCTACTTCAGCCAGATCAGGCCTGCAAAGAAACTGCGTTTCACATGCCTTTGGAAGAGATGTTCCCGGTAGGCTGTAAGAGCACTGTGCAGAGCGAGTTGTTTCTTAGCTTCCCAAAGAGCTGGAAGCAAGATGCTGTTGGGCCCAACTCACCATTAGGAAAGAAGCCTGCACGTTGTGCCTTTCAGCTCTAGGGCAAAGTAGAACACCCAGAGCAGAAGTCCTACTTCAGCCAGATCAGGCCTGCAAAGAAACTGCGTTTCACAGGCCTTTGGAAGAGATGTTCCCGGTAGGCTGTAAGAGCACTGTGCAGAGTGAGTTGTTTCTTAGCTTCCCAAAGAGCTGGAAGCAAGATGCTGTGGGGCCCAACTCGCCCTTTGGAAAGAAGCCTGCACGTTGTGCCTTTCAGCTCTAGGGCAATGTAGCACACCCAGAGCAGAAGTCCTACTTCAGCCAGATCAGGCCTGCAAAGAAACTGCGTTTCACAGGCCTTTGGAAGAGATGTTCCCAGTAGGCTGTAAGAGCACTGTGCAGAGCGAGTGGTTTCTTAGCTTACCAAAGAGCTGGAAGCAAGAGGCTGTTGGGCCCAACTCACCATTAGGAAAGGAGCCTGCACGTTGTGCCTTTCAGCTCTAAGGCAAAGTAGCACACCCAGAGCAGAAGTCCTACTTCAGCCAGATCAGGCCTGCAAAGAAACTGCGTTCCACAGTCCTTTGGAAGCGATGTTCTCGGTAGGCTGTAAGAGCACTGTGCAGAGCGAGTTGTTTCTTAGCTTCCCAAAGAGCTGGAAGCAAGATGCTTTGGGGCCCAACTCGCCCTTTGGAAAGAAGCCTGCACGTTGTGCCTTTCAGCTCTAGGGCAATGTAGCACACCCAGAGCAGAAGTTCTACTTCAACCAGATCAGGCCTGCAAAGAAACTGCGTTTCACAGGCCTTTGGAAGAGATGTTCCCAGTAGGCTGTAAGAGGACTGTGCAGAGCGAGTTGTTTCTTAGCTTCCCAAAGAGCTGGAAGCAAGATGCTGTGGGGCCCAACTCACCCTTAGGAAAGAAGCCTGCACGTTGTGCCTTTCAGCTCTAGGGCAATGTAGCACAACCAGAGCAGAAGTCCTACTTCAGCCAGATCAGGCCTGCAAATAAACTGCGTTTCACATGCCTTTGGAAGAGATGTTCCCGTTAGGCTGTAAGAGCACTGTGCAGAGCGAGTTGTTTCTTAGCTTCCCAAAGAGCTGGAAGCAAGATGCTGTGGGGCTGAACTCGCCCTTTGGAAAGAAGCCAGCACGTTGTGCCTTTCTGCTCTAGGGCAATGTAGCACACCCACAGCAGAAGTCCTACTTCAGCCAGATCAGGCCTGCAAAGAAACTGCGTTTCACAGGCCTTTGGAAGAGATGTTCCCGGTAGGCAGTAAGAGCACTGTGCAGAGCGAGTTGTTTCTTAGCTTCCCAAAGAGCTGGAAGCAAGATGCTCTGGGGCTGAACTCGCCCTTTGGAAAGAAGCCTGCACGTTGTGCCTTTCTGCTCTAGGGCAATGTAGCACCCCCAGAGCAGGAGTCCTACTTCAGCCAGATCAGGCCTGCAAAGAAAGTGCGTTTCACAGGCCTTTGGAAGTGATGTTCCCGGTAGGCAGTAAGAGCACTGTGCAGAGCGAGTTGTTTCTTAGCTTCCCAAAGAGCTGGAAGCAAGATGCTGTGGGGCCCAAATCGCCCTTTGGAAAGGAGCCTGCACGTTGTGCCTTTCAGCTCTAGGGCAATGAAGCACACCCAGAGCAGAAATTCTACTTCAGCGAGATCAGGCCTGCAAAGAAACTGCGTTTCACAGGGCTTTGGAAGAGATGTTCCCGGTAGGCTGTAAGAGCACTGTGCAGAGCGAGTTGTTTCTTAGCTTTCCAAAGAGCTGGAAGCAAGATGCTGTGGGGCCCAACTCGCCCTTTGGAAAGAAGCCTGCACGTTGTGCATTTCAGCTCTAGGGCAATGTAGCACACCCAGAGCAGAAGTCCTACTTCAGCCAGATCTGGCCTGCAAAGAAACTGCTTTTCACAGGCCTTTGGAAGAGATGTTCCCGGTAGGCTGTAAGAGCACTGTGCAGAGAGAGTTGTATCTTAGCTTCCCAAAGAGATTGAAGCAAGATGCTGTGGGGCCCAACTCGCCCTTTGGAAAGAAGCCTGCACGTTGTGCCTTTCAGCTCTAGGGCAAAGTAGCACACCCAGAGCAGAAGTCCTACTTCAGCCAGATCAGGCCTGCAAAGAAACTGCGTTTCACAGGCCTTTGGAAGAGATGTTCCCGGTAGGCTGTAAGAGCACTGTGCAGAGCGAGTTGTTTCTTAGCTTCCCAAAGAGCTGGAAGCAAGATGCTGTGGGGCACAACTAGCCCTTTGGAAAGAAGCCCGCACGTTGTGCCTTTCAGCTCTAGGGCAATGTAGCACACCCAGAGCAGAAGTCCTACTTCAGCCAGATCAGGCCTGCAAAGAAACTGCGTTTCACAGGCCTTTGGAAGAGATGTTCCCGGTAGGCTGTAAGAGCACTGTGCAGAGCGAGTTGTTTCTTAGCTTCCCAAAGAACTGGAAGCAAGATGCTGTGGGGCCCAACTCACCCTTTGGAAAGAAGCCTGCACGTTGTGCCTTTCAGCTCTAGGGCAATGTAGCACACCCAGAGCAGAAGTTCAACTTCAAGCAGATCACGCCTGCAAAGAAGCTGCGTTTCACATGCCTTTGGAAGAGATGTTCCCGGTAGGCTGTAAGAGCACTGTGCAGAGCGAGTTGTTTCTTAGCTTCCCAAAGAGCTGGAAGCAAGATGCTGTGGGGCCCAACTCGCCCTTTGGAAAGAAGCCTGCACGTTGTGCCTTTCAGCTCTAGGGAAATGCCGCACACTCAGAGCAGAAGTTCTACTTCAAGCAGATCACGCCTGCAAAGAAGCTGCGTTTCACAGGCCTTTGGAAGAGATGTTCCCGGTAGGCTGTAAGAGCACTGTGCAGAGCGAGTTGTTTCTTAGCTTCCCAAAGAGCTGGAAGCAAGAGGCTGTGGGGCACAACTCGCCCTTTGGAAAGAAGCCTGCACGTTGTGCCTTTCAGCTCTAGGGCAAAGTAGCACACCCAGAGCAGAAGTCATACTTCAGCCAGATCAGGCCTGCAAAGAAACTGCGCTTCACAGGCCTTTGGAAGAGATGTTCCCGGTAGGCTGTAAGAGCACTGTGCAGAGCGAGTTGTTTCTTAGCTTCCCAAAGAGCTGGAAGCAAGATGCTGTGGGGCCCAACTCGACCTTTGGAGAGAAGCCTGCACGTTTTGCCTTTCAGCTCTAGGACAATGTAGCACACCCAGAGCAGAAGTCCTACTTCAGCCAGATCAGGCCTCCAAAGAAACTGCGTTTCACAGGCCTTTGGAAGAGATGTTCCCGGTAGGCTGTAAGAGCACTGTGCAGAGCGAGTTGTTTCTTAGCTTCCCAAAGAGCTGGAAGCAAGATGCTGTGGGGCCCAAATCGCCCTTTGGAAAGAAGCCTGCTCGTTGTGCCTTTCAGCTCTAGGGCAATGTAGCACACCCTGAGCAGAAGTCCTACTTCAGCGAGATCAGGCCTGCAAAGAAACTGCTTTTCACAGGTCTTTGGAAGAGATGTTCCCGGTAGGCAGTAAGAGCTCTGTGCAGAGCGAGTTGTTTCGTAGCTTTCCAAAGAGCTGTAAGCAAGATTCTGTGGGGCCCAACTCGCCCTTTGGAAAGAAGCCTGCACGTTGTGCCTTTCAGCTCTAGGGCAATGTAGCACACCCAGAGCAGAAGTCCTACTTCAACCAGATCAGGAGTGCAAAGAAACTGCGTTTCACAGGCCATGGAAGAGATGTTCCCGGTAGGCTGTAAGAGCACTGTGCAGAGCGAGTTGTTTCCTAGCTTCCCAAAGAGCTGAAAGCAAGATGCTGTGGGGCCCAACTCGCCCTTTGGAATGAAGCCTGCACCTTGTGCCTTTCAGCTCTAGGGCAATGTAGCACACCCAGAGCAGAAGTCCTACTTCAGCCAGATCAGGCCTGCAAAGAAACCGCGTTTCACAGGCCTTTGGAGGAGACTTTCCCGGTAGGCTGTAAGAGCACTGTGCAGAGCGAGTTGTTTCTTAGCTTCCCAAAGAGCTGGAAGCAAGATGCTGTTGGGCCCAAATCACCATTAGGAAAGGAGCCTGCACGTTGTGCCTTTCAGCTCTAGGGCTAAGTAGCACACCCAGAGCAGAAGTCCTACTTCAGCCAGATCAGGCCTGCAAAGAAACTGCATTTCACAGGCCTTTGGGAGCGATGTTCCCGGTAGGCTGTAAGAGCACTGTGCAGAGCGAGTTGTTTCTTAGCTTCCCAAAGAGCTGGAAGCAAGATGCTGTGGGGCCCATCTCGCCCTTTGGAAAGAAGCCTGCACGTTGTGCCTTTCAGCTCTAGGGCAATGTAGCACATCCAGAGCAGAAGTTCTACTTCAACCAGAACAGGCCTGCAAAGAAACTGCGTTTCACAGGCCTTTGGAAGAGATGTTCCCGGTAGGCTGTAAGAGGACTGTGCAGAGCGACTTGTTTCTTAGCTTCCCAAAGAGCTGGAAGCAAGATGCAGTGGGTCCCAACTCACCCTTAGGAAAGAAGCCTGCACGTTGTGCCTTTCAGCTCTAGGGCAATGTAGCACACCCAGAGCAGCAGTCCTACTTCAGCCAGATCTGGCCTGCAAAGAAACTGCGTTTCACAGGCCTTTGGAAGAGATGTTCCCGGTAGGCTGTAAGAGCACTCTGCAGAGTGAGTTGTTTCTTAGCATCCCAAAGAGCTGGAAGCAAGATGCTGTGGGGCCCAACTCGCCCTTTGGAAAGAAGCCTGCACGTTGTGCCTTTCAGCTCCAGGGCAATGTAGCACACCCAGAGCAGAAGTCCTACTTCAACCAGATCAGGAGTTCAAAGAAACTACGTTTAACAGGCCATGGAAGAGATGTTCCCGGTAGGCTGTAAGAGCACTGTGCAGAGCGAGTTGTTTCTTAGCTTCCCAAAGAGCTGAAAGCAAGATGCTGTGGGGCTTATCTCGCCCTTTGGAATGAAGACTGCACCTTGTGCCTTTCAGCTCTAGGGCAATGTAGCACACCCAGAGCAGAAGTCCTATTTCAGCCAGATCAGGCCTGCAAAGAAACTGTGTTTCACAGGCCTTTGGAGGAGACTTTCCTCGTACGCTGTAAGAGCACTGTGCAGAGCGAGTTGTTTCTTAGCTTCCCAAAGAGCTGGAAGCAAGATGCTGTGGGGCCCAACTCACCCTTAGGAAAGAAGCCTGTACCTTGTGCCTTTCAGCTCTAGGGCAATGTAGCACACCCAGAGCAGCAGTCCTACTTCAGCCAGATCAGGCCTGCAAAGAAACTGCGTTTCACAGGCCTTTGGAAGAGATGTTCCCGGTAGGCTGTAAGAGCACTCTGCAGAGTGAGTTGTTTCTTAGCTTCCCAAAGAGCTGGAAGGAAGATGCTGTGGGGCCCAACTCCCCCTTTGGAAAGAAGCCTGCACGTTGTGCCTTTCAGCTCTAGGGCAATGTAGCACACCCAGAGCAGAAGTCCTACTTCAACCAGATCAGGAGTTCAAAGAAACTACGTTTCACAGGCCATGGAAGAGATGTTCCCGGTAGGCTGTAAGAGCACTGTGCAGAGCGAGTTGTTTCTTAGCTTCCCAAAGAGCTGGAAGCAAGATGCTGTGGGGCCGAACTCGTCCTTTGGAAAGAAGCCTTCACGTTGCGCCTTTCTGCTCTAGGGCAATGTAGCACACCCAGAGCAGGCGTCCTACTTCAGCCAGATCAGGCCTGCAAAGAAACTGCGTTTCACAGGCCTTTGGAAGAGATGTTCCCGGTAGGCTGTAAGAGCACTGTGCAGAGCGAGTTGTTTCTTAGCTTCCCAAAGAGCTGGAAGCAAGATGCTGTGGGGCCCAACTCGCCCTTTGGAAAGAAGCCTGCACGTTGTGCCTTTCAGCTCTAGGGCAATGCCGCATACTCAGAGCAGAAGTTCTACTTCAAGCAGATCACGCCTGCAAAGAAGCTGCGTTTCACATGCCTTTGGAAGAGATGTTCCCGGTAGGCTGTAAGAGCACTGTGCAGAGCGAGTTGTTACTTAGCTTCCCAAAGCACTGGAAGCAAGATGCCGTTGGGCCCAACTCACCATTAGGAAAGGAGCCTGCACGTTGTGCCTTTCAGCTCTAGGGCAATGTAGCACACCCAGAGCAGAAGTTCTACTTCAGCGAGATCAGGCCTGCAAAGAAACTGCTAATCACAGGCCTTTGGAAGAGATGTTCCCGGTAGGCTGTAAGAGCACTGTGCAGAGCGAGTTGTTTCTCAGCTTCCCAAAGAGATGGAAGCAAGATGCTGTGGGGCCCAACTCGCCCTTTGGAAAGAAGCCTGACGTTGTGCCTTTCAGCTCTAGGGCAATGTAGCACACCCAGAGCAGAAGTCCTACTTCAGCCAGATCAGGCCTGCAAAGAAACTGCGTTTCACAGGCCTTTGGAAGAGATGTTCCCGGTACGCTGTAAGAGCACTGTGCAGAGCGAGTTGTTTCTTAGCTTCCCAAAGAGCTGGAAGCAAGATGCTGTGGGGCCGAACTCGTCCTTTGGAAAGAAGCCTGCACGTTGCGCCTTTCTGTTCTAGGGCAATGTAGCACACCCAGAGCAAGCGTCCTACTTCAGCGAGATAAGGCCTGCAAAGAAACTGCGTTTCACAGGCCTTTGGAAGAGATGTTCCCGGTAGGCTGTAAGAGCACTGTGCAGAGCGAGTTGTTTCTTAGCTTCCCAAAGAGCTGGAAGCAAGATGCTGTGGGGCCCAACTCGCCCTTTGGAAAGAAGCCTGCACGTTGTGCCTTTCAGCTCTAGGGCAATGCCGCACACTCAGAGCAGAAGTTCTACTTCAAGCAGATCACGCCTGCAAAGAAGCTGCGTTTCACATGCCTTTGGAAGAGATGTTCCCGGTAGGCTGTAAGAGCACTGTGCAGAGCGAGTTGTTTCTTAGCTTCCCAAAGAGCTGAAAGCAAGATGCTGTGGGGCCCAACTCGCCCTTTGGAATGAAGCCTGCACCTTGTGCCTTTCAGCTCTAGGGCAATGTAGCACACCAAGAGCAGAAGTTCTACTTCAACCAGATCAGGAGTGCAAAGAAACTGCGTTTCACAGGCCATGGAAGAGATGTTCCCGGTAGGCTTTAAGAGCACTGTGCAGAGCGAGTTGTTTCTTAGCTTACCAAAGAGCTGGAAGCAAGATGCTGTTGGGCCCAACTCACCATTAGGAAAGGAGCCTGCACGTTGTGCCTTTCAGCTCTAAGGCAAAGTAGCACACCCAGAGCAGAAGTTCTACTTCAACCAGATCAGGCCTGCAAAGAAACTGCGTTTCACATGCCTTTGGAAGAGATGTTCCCGGTAGGCTGTAAGAGCACTGTGCAGAGCGAGTTGTTTCTTAGCTTCCCAAAGAGCTGGAAGCAAGATGCTGTGGGGCTGAACTCGCCCTTTGGAAAGAATCCAGCACGTTGTGCCTTTCTGCTCTAGGGCAATGTAGCACACCCAGAGCAGGAGTCCTACTTCAGCCAGATCAGGCCTGCAAAGAAACTGCGTTTCACAGGCCTTTGGAAGAGATGTTCCCGGTAGGCAGTAAGAGCACTGTGCAGAGCGAGTTGTTTCTTAGCTTCCCAAAGAGGTGGAAGCAAGATGCTGTGGGGCTGCACTCGCCCTTTGGAAAGAAGCCTGCACGTTGTGCCTTTCTGCTCTAGGGCAATGTAGCACACCCAGAGCAGGAGTCCTACTTCAGCCAGATCAGGCCTGCAAAGAAACTGCGTTTCACAGGCCTTTGGAAGAGATGTTCCCGGTAGGCAGTAAGAGCACTGTGCAGAGCGAGTTGTTTCTTAGCTTCAGAAAGAGCTGGAAGCAAGATGCTGTGGGGCCCAAATCGCCCTTTGGAAAGGAGCCTGCACGTTGTGCCTTTCAGCTCTAGGGCAATGAAGCACACCCAGAGCAGAAATTCTACTTCAGCGAGATCAGGCCTGCACAGAAACTGCTTTTCACAGGCCTTTGGAAGAGATGTTCCCGGTAGGCTGTAAGAGCACTGTGCAGAGCGAGTTGTTTCTTAGCTTCCCAAAGAGCTGGAAGGAAGATGCTGTGGGGCCCAACTCCCCCTTTGGAAAGAAGCATGCACGTTGTGCCTTTCAGCTCTAGGGCAATGTAGCACACCCAGAGCAGAAGTCCTACTTCAGCCAGATCAGGCCTGCAAAGATACTGCGTTTCAGAGGCCTTTGGAAGAGATGTTCCCGGTAGGCTGTAAGAGCACTGTGCACAGCGAGTTGTTTCTTAGGTTCCCAAAGAGCTGGAAGCAAGATGCTGTGGGGCACAACTCCCCCTTTGTAAAGAAGCCTGCACGTTGTGCCTTTAGCTCTATGGCAATGTAGCACACCCAGAGCAGGAGTCCTACTTCAGCCAGATCAGGCCTGCAAAGAAACTGCGTTTCACAGGCCTTTGGAGGAGATGTTCCCGGTAGGCTGTAAGAGCACTGTGCAGAGCGAGTTGTTTCTTAGCTTCCCAAAGAGCTGGAAGCAAGATGCTGTGGGGCCCAACTGGCCCTTTGGAAAGAAGCCTGCACGTTGTGCCTTTCAGCTCTAGGGCAATGTAGCACACCCAGAGCAGAAGTCCTACTTCAGCCAGATCAGGCCTGCAAAGAAACTGCGTTTCACAGGCCTTTGGAAGAGATGTTCCCGGTAGGCTGTAAGAGCACTGTGCAGAGCGAGTTGTTTCTTAGCTTCCCAGAGAGCTGGAAGCAAGATGCTGTGGAGCCCAACTCGTCCTTTGGAAAGAAGCCTGCACGTTGTGCCTTTCAGCTCTAGGGCAATGTAGCACACCCAGAGCAGAAGTCCTACTTCAGCCAGATCATGCCTGCAAAGAAACTGCGTTTCACAGGCCTTTGGAAGAGATGTTCCCGGTAGGCTGTAAGAGCACTGTGCAGAGCGAGTTGTTTCTTAGCTTCCCAAAGAGCTGGAAGCAAGATGCCGTTGGGCCCAACTCACCCTTAGGAAAGGAGCCTGCACGTTGTGCCTTTCAGCTCTAGGGCAATGTAGCACACCCAGAGCAGACGTCCTACTTCAGCCAGATCAGGCCTGCAAAGAAACTGCGTTTCACAGGCCTTTGGAAGAGATGTTCCCGGTAGGCTGTAAGAGCACTGTCCAGAGCGAGTTGTTTCTTAGCTTCCCAAAGAGCTGGAAGCAAGATGCTGTGGGGCCCAACTCGTCCTTTGCAAAGAAGCCTGCACGTTGTGCCTTTCAGCTCTAGGGCAATGTATCACACCCAGAACAGAAGTCCTACTTCAGCCAGATCAGGCCTGCAAAGAAACTGCGTTTCACAGGCCTTTGGAAGAGATGTTCCCGGTAGGCTGTAAGAGCACTGTGCAGAGCGAGTTGTTTCTTAGCTTCCCAAAGAGCTGGAAGCAAGATGCTGTTGGGCCCAACTCGCCCTTTGGAAAGAAGCCTGCACGTTGTGCCTTTCAGCTCTAGGGCAATGTAGCACACCCAGAGCAGAAGTCCTACTTCAGCCAGATCAGGCCTGCAAAGAAACTGCGTTTCACAGGCCTTTGGAAGAGATGTTCCCGGTAGGCTGTAAGAGCACTGTGCAGAGCGAGTTGTTTCTTAGCTTCCCAAAGAGCTGGAAGCAAGATGCTGTGGGGCCCAACTCGCCCTTTGGAAAGAAGCCTGCACGTTGTGCCTTTCAGCTCTAGGGCAATGTAGCACACCCAGAGCAGAAGTTCTACTTCAACCAGATCAGGCCTGCAAAGAAACTGCGTTTCACAGGCCTTTGGAAGAGATGTTCCCGGTAGGCTGTAAGAGCACTGTGCAGAGCGAGTTGTTTCTTAGCTTCCCAAAGAGCTGGAAGCAAGATGCTGTGGGGCCCAACTCACCCTTAGGAAAGAAGCCTGCACCTTGTGCCTTTCAGCTCTAGGGCAATGTAGCACACCCAGAGCAGAAGTCCTACTTCAGCCAGATCAGGCCTGCAAAGAAACTGCGTTTCACATGCCTTTGGAAGAGATGTTCCCGGTAGGCTGTAAGAGCACTGTGCAGAGCGAGTTGTTTCTTAGCTTCCCAAAGAGCTGGAAGCAAGATGCTGTGGGGCCCAACTCGCCCTTTGGAAAGAAGCCTGCACGTTGTGCCTTTCAGCTCTAGGGCAATGTAGCACACCCAGAGCAGAAGTCCTACTTCAGCCAGATCAGGAGGGCAAAGAAACTGCGTTTCACAGGCCTTTGGAAGAGATGTTCCCGGTAGGCTGTAAGAGCACTGTGCAGAGCGAGTTGTTTCTTAGCTTCCCAAAGAGCTGGAAGCAAGATGCTGTTGGGCCCAACTCGCCCTTTGGAAAGAAGCCTGCACGTTGTGCCTTTCAGCTCTAGGGCAATGTAGCACACCCAGAGCAGAAGTCCTACTTCAGCCAGATCAGGCCTGCAAAGAAACTGCGTTTCACAGGCCTTTGGAAGAGATGTTCCCGGTAGGCTGTAAGAGCACTGTGCAGAGCGAGTTGTTTCTTAGCTTCCCAAAGAGCTGGAAGCAAGATGCTGTGGGGCCCAACTCGCCCTATGGAAAGAAGCCTGCACGTTGTGCCTTTCAGCTCTAGGGCAATGTCGCACACTCAGAGCAGAAGTCCTACTTCAAGCAGATCACGCCTGCAAAGAAGCTGCGTTTCACATGCCTTTGGAAGAGATGTTCCCGGTAGGCTGTAAGAGCACTGTGCAGAGCGAGTTGTTTCTTAGCTTCCCAAAGAGCTGGAAGCAAGATGCTGTGGGGCCCAACTCGCCCTTTGGAAAGAAGCCTGCACGTTGTGCCTTTCAGCTCTAGGGCAATGTAGCACACCCAGAGCAGAAGTCCTACTTCAGCCAGATCAGGCCTGCAAAGAAACTGCGTTTCACAGGCCTTTGGAAGAGATGTTCCCGGTAGGCTGTAAGAGCACTGTGCAGAGCGAGTTGTTTCTTAGCTTCCCAAAGAGCTGGAAGCAAGATGCTGTGGGGCCCAACTCGCCCTTTGGAAAGAAGCCTGCACGTTGTGCCTTTCAGCTCTAGGGCAAAGTAGCACACCCAGAGCAGAAGTCCTACTTCAGCCAGATCAGGCCTGCAAAGAAACTGCGTTTCACAGGCCTTTGGAAGAGATGTTCCCGGTAGGCTGTAAGAGCACTGTGCAGAGCGAGTTGTTTCTTAGCTTCCCAAAGAGCTGGAAGCAAGATGCTGTGGGGCCCAACTCGCCCTTTGGAAAGAAGCCTGCACGTTGTGCCTTTCAGCTCTAGGGCAAAGTAGCACACCCAGAGCAGAAGTCCTACTTCAGCCAGATCAGGCCTGCAAAGAAACTGCGTTTCACAGGCCTTTGGAAGAGATGTTCCCGGTAGGCTGTAAGAGCACTGTGCAGAGCGAGTTGTTTCTTAGCTTCCCAAAGAGCTGGAAGCAAGATGCTGTGGGGCCCAACTCGCCCTTTGGAAAGAAGCCTGCACGTTGTGCCTTTCAGCTCTAGGGCAAAGTAGCACACCCAGAGCAGAAGTCCTACTTCAGCCAGATCAGGCCTGCAAAGAAACTGCGTTTCACAGGCCTTTGGAAGAGACGTTCCCCGTAGGCTGTAAGAGCACTGTGCAGAGCGAGTTGTTTCTTAGCTTCCCAAAGAGCTGGAAGCAAGATGCTGTGGGGCCCAACTCGCCCTTTGGAAAGAAGCCTGCACCTTGTGCCTTTCAGCTCTAGGGCAATGTAGCACACCCAGAGCAGAAGTCCTACTTCAGCCAGATCAGGCCTGCAAAGAAACTGCGTTTCACAGGCCTTTGGAAGAGATGTTCCCGGTATGCTGTAAGAGCACTGTGCAGAGCGAGTTGTTTCTTAGCTTCCCAAAGAGCTGGAAGCAAGATGCTGTGGGGCCCAACTCGCCCTTTGGAAAGAAGCCTGCACGTTGTGCCTTTCAGCTCTAGGGCAATGTAGCACACCCAGAGCAGAAGTCCTACTTCAGCCAGATCAGGCCTGCAAAGAAACTGCGTTTCACAGGCCTTTGGAAGAGATGTTCCCACTAGGATGTAAGAGCACTGTGCAGAGCGAGTTGTTTCTTAGCTTCCCAAAGAGCTGGAAGCAAGATGCTGTGGGGCCCCACTCGCCCTTTGGAAAGAAGCCTGCACGTTGTGCCTTTCAGCTCTAGGGCAATGTAGCACACCCAGAGCAGAAGTCCTACTTCAGCCAGATCAGGCCTGCAAAGAAACTGCGTTTCACAGGCCTTTGGAAGAGATGTTCCCGGTAGGCTGTAAGAGCACTGTGCAGAGCGAGTTGTTTCTTAGCTTCCCAAAGAGCTGGAAGCAAGATGCTGTGGGGCCCAACTCGCCCTTTGGAAAGAAGCCTGCACGTTGTGCCTTTCAGCTCTAGGGCAATGTAGCACACCCAGAGCAGAAGTCCTACTTCAGCCAGATCAGGCCTGCAAAGAAACTGCTTTTCACAGGCCTTTGGAAGAGATGTTCCCGGTAGGCTGTAAGAGCACTGTGCAGAGCGAGTTGTTTCTTAGCTTCCCAAAGAGCTGGAAGCAAGATGCTGTGGGGCCCAACTCGCCATTTGGAAAGAAGCCTGCACGTTGTGCCTTTCAGCTCTAGGGCAATGTAGCACACCCAGAGCAGAAGTCCTACTTCAGCCAGATCAGGCCTGCAAAGAAACTGCGTTTCACAGGCCTTTGGAAGAGATGTTCCCCGTAGGCTGTAAGAGCACTGTGCAGAGCGAGTTGTTTCTTAGCTTCCCAAAGAGCTGGAAGCAAGATGCTGTGGGGCCCAACTCGCCCTTTGGAAAGAAGCCTGCACCTTGTGCCTTTCAGCTCTAGGGCAATGTAGCACACCCAGAGCAGAAGTCCTACTTCAGCCAGATCAGGCCTGCAAAGAAACTGCGTTTCACAGGCCTTTGGAAGAGATGTTCCCGGTAGGCTGTAAGAGCACTGTGCAGAGCGAGTTGTTTCTTAGCTTCCCAAAGAGCTGGAAGCAAGATGCTGTGGGGCCCAACTCACCCTTTGGAAAGAAGCCTGCACGTTGTGCCTTTCAGCTCTAGGGCAATGTAGCACACCCAGAGCAGAAGTCCTACTTCAGCCAGATCAGGCCTGCAAAGAAACTGCGTTTCACAGGCCTTTGGAAGAGATGTTCCCGGTAGGCTGTAAGAGCACTGTGCAGAGCGAGTTGTTTCTTAGCTTCCCAAAGAGCTGGAAGCAAGATGCTGTGGGGCCCAACTCGCCCTTTGGAAAGAAGCCTGCACGTTGTGCCTTTCAGCTCTAGGGCAATGTAGCACACCCAGAGCAGAAGTCCTACTTCAGCCAGATCAGGCCTGCAAAGAAACTGCGTTTCACAGGCCTTTGGAAGAGATGTTCCCGGTAGGCTGTAAGAGCACTGTGCAGAGCGAGTTGTTTCTTAGCTTCCCAAAGAGCTGGAAGCAAGATGCTGTGGGGCCCAACTCGCCCTTTGGAAAGAAGCCTGCACGTTGTGCCTTTCAGCTCTAGGGCAAAGTAGCACACCCAGAGCAGAAGTCCTACTTCAGCCAGATCAGGCCTGCAAAGAAACTGCGTTTCACAGGCCTTTGGAAGAGATGTTCCCGGTAGGCTGTAAGAGCACTGTGCAGAGCGAGTTGTTTCTTAGCTTCCCAAAGAGCTGGAAGCAAGATGCTGTGGGGCCCAACTCGTCCTTTGGAAAGAAGCCTGCACGTTGTGCCTTTCAGCTCTAGGGCAATGTAGCACACCCAGAGCAGAAGTCCTACTTCAGCCAGATCAGGCCTGCAAAGAAACTGCGTTTCACAGGCCTTTGGAAGAGATGTTCCCGGTAGGCTGTAAGAGCACTGTGCAGAGCGAGTTGTTTCTTAGCTTCCCAAAGAGCTGGAAGCAAGATGCTGTGGGGCCCAACTCGCCCTTTGGAAAGAAGCCTGCACGTTGTGCCTTTCAGCTCTAGGGCAATGTCGCACACCCAGAGCAGAAGTCCTACTTCAACCAGATCACGCCTGCAAAGAAACTGCGTTTCACATGCCTTTGGAAGAGATGTTCCCGGTAGGCTGTAAGAGCACTGTGCAGAGCGAGTTGTTTCTTAGCTTCCCAAAGAGCTGGAAGCAAGATGCTGTGGGGCCCAACTCGCCCTTTGGAAAGAAGCCTGCACGTTGTGCCTTTCAGCTCTAGGGCAATGTAGCACACCCAGAGCAGAAGTCCTACTTCAACCAGATCAGGAGTGCAAAGAAACTGCGTTTCACAGGCCATTGGAAGAGATGTTCCCGGTAGGCTGTAAGAGCACTGTGCAGAGCGAGTTGTTTCTTAGCTTCCCAAAGAGCTGGAAGCAAGATGCTGTGGGGCCCAACTCGCCCTTTGGAAAGAAGCCTGCACGTTGTGCCTTTCAGCTCTAGGGCAAAGTAGCACACCCAGAGCAGAAGTCCTACTTCAGCCAGATCAGGCCTGCAAAGAAACTGCGTTTCACAGGCCTTTGGAAGAGATGTTCCCGGTAGGCTGTAAGAGCACTGTGCAGAGCGAGTTGTTTCTTAGCTTCCCAAAGAGCTGGAAGCAAGATGCTGTGGGGCCCAACTCGCCCTTTGGAAAGAAGCCTGCACGTTGTGCCTTTCAGCTCTAGGGCAATGTAGCACACCCAGAGCAGAAGTCCTACTTCAGCCAGATCAGGCCTGCAAAGAAACTGCGTTTCACAGGCCTTTGGAAGAGATGTTCCCGGTAGGCTGTAAGAGCACTGTGCAGAGCGAGTTGTTTCTTAGCTTCCCAAAGAGCTGGAAGCAAGATGCTGTGGGGCCCAACTCGCCCTTTGGAAAGAAGCCTGCACGTTGTGCCTTTCAGCTCTAGGGCAAAGTAGCACACCCAGAGCAGAAGTCCTACTTCAGCCAGATCAGGCCTGCAAAGAAACTGCGTTTCACAGGCCTTTGGAAGAGATGTTCCCGGTAGGCTGTAAGAGCACTGTGCAGAGCGAGTTGTTTCTTAGCTTCCCAAAGAGCTGGAAGCAAGATGCTGTGGGGCCCAACTCGCCCTTTGGAAAGAAGCCTGCACGTTGTGCCTTTCAGCTCTAGGGCAAAGTAGCACACCCAGAGCAGAAGTCCTACTTCAGCCAGATCAGGCCTGCAAAGAAACTGCGTTTCACAGGCCTTTGGAAGAGATGTTCCCGGTAGGCTGTAAGAGCACTGTGCAGAGCGAGTTGTTTCTTAGCTTCCCAAAGAGCTGGAAGCAAGATGCTGTGGGGCCCAACTCGCCCTTTGGAAAGAAGCCTGCACGTTGTGCCTTTCAGCTCTAGGGCAAAGTAGCACACCCAGAGCAGAAGTCCTACTTCAGCCAGATCAGGCCTGCAAAGAAACTGCGTTTCACAGGCCTTTGGAAGAGATGTTCCCGGTAGGCTGTAAGAGCACTGTGCAGAGCGAGTTGTTTCTTAGCTTCCCAAAGAGCTGGAAGCAAGATGCTGTGGGGCCCAACTCCCCCTTTGGAAAGAAGCCTGCACGTTGTGCCTTTCAGCTCTAGGGCAATGTAGCACACCCAGAGCAGAAGTCCTACTTCAGCCAGATCAGGCCTGCAAAGAAACTGCGTTTCACAGGCCTTTGGAGGAGATGTTCCCGGTAGGCTGTAAGAGCACTGTGCAGAGCGAGTTGTTTCTTAGCTTCCCAAAGAGCTGGAAGCAAGATGCTGTGGGGCCCAACTCGCCCTTTGGAAAGAAGCCTGCACGTTGTGCCTTTCAGCTCTAGGGCAAAGTAGCACACCCAGAGCAGAAGTCCTACTTCAGCCAGATCAGGCCTGCAAAGAAACTGCGTTTCACAGGCCTTTGGAAGAGATGTTCCCGGTAGGCTGTAAGAGCACTGTGCAGAGCGAGTTGTTTCTTAGCTTCCCAAAGAGCTGGAAGCAAGATGCTGTGGGGCCCAACTCGCCCTTTGGAAAGAAGCCTGCACGTTGTGCCTTTCAGCTCTAGGGCAAAGTAGCACACCCAGAGCAGAAGTCCTACTTCAGCCAGATCAGGCCTGCAAAGAAACTGCGTTTCACAGGCCTTTGGAAGAGATGTTCCCGGTAGGCTGTAAGAGCACTGTGCAGAGCGAGTTGTTTCTTAGCTTCCCAAAGAGCTGGAAGCAAGATGCTGTGGGGCCCAACTCGCCCTTTGGAAAGAAGCCTGCACGTTGTGCCTTTCAGCTCTAGGGCAAAGTAGCACACCCAGAGCAGAAGTCCTACTTCAGCCAGATCAGGCCTGCAAAGAAACTGCGTTTCACAGGCCTTTGGAAGAGATGTTCCCGGTAGGCTGTAAGAGCACTGTGCAGAGCGAGTTGTTTCTTAGCTTCCCAAAGAGCTGGAAGCAAGATGCTGTGGGGCCCAACTCGCCCTTTGGAAAGAAGCCTGCACGTTGTGCCTTTCAGCTCTAGGGCAAAGTAGCACACCCAGAGCAGAAGTCCTACTTCAGCCAGATCAGGCCTGCAAAGAAACTGCGTTTCACAGGCCTTTGGAAGAGATGTTCCCGGTAGGCTGTAAGAGCACTGTGCAGAGCGAGTTGTTTCTTAGCTTCCCAAAGAGCTGGAAGCAAGATGCTGTGGGGCCCAACTCGCCCTTTGGAAAGAAGCCTGCACGTTGTGCCTTTCAGCTCTAGGGCAAAGTAGCACACCCAGAGCAGAAGTCCTACTTCAGCCAGATCAGGCCTGCAAAGAAACTGCGTTTCACAGGCCTTTGGAAGAGATGTTCCCGGTAGGCTGTAAGAGCACTGTGCAGAGCGAGTTGTTTCTTAGCTTCCCAAAGAGCTGGAAGCAAGATGCTGTGGGGCCCAACTCGCCCTTTGGAAAGAAGCCTGCACGTTGTGCCTTTCAGCTCTAGGGCAATGTAGCACACCCAGAGCAGAAGTCCTACTTCAGCCAGATCAGGCCTGCAAAGAAACTGCGTTTCACAGGCCTTTGGAAGAGATGTTCCCGGTAGGCTGTAAGAGCACTGTGCAGAGCGAGTTGTTTCTTAGCTTCCCAAAGAGCTGGAAGCAAGATGCTGTGGGGCCCAACTCGCCCTTTGGAAAGAAGCCTGCACGTTGTGCCTTTCAGCTCTAGGGCAAAGTAGCACACCCAGAGCAGAAGTCCTACTTCAGCCAGATCAGGCCTGCAAAGAAACTGCGTTTCACAGGCCTTTGGAAGAGATGTTCCCGGTAGGCTGTAAGAGCACTGTGCAGAGCGAGTTGTTTCTTAGCTTCCCAAAGAGCTGGAAGCAAGATGCTGTGGGGCCCAACTCGCCCTTTGGAAAGAAGCCTGCACGTTGTGCCTTTCAGCTCTAGGGCAAAGTAGCACACCCAGAGCAGAAGTCCTACTTCAGCCAGATCAGGCCTGCAAAGAAACTGCGTTTCACAGGCCTTTGGAAGAGATGTTCCCGGTAGGCTGTAAGAGCACTGTGCAGAGCGAGTTGTTTCTTAGCTTCCCAAAGAGCTGGAAGCAAGATGCTGTGGGGCCCAACTCGCCCTTTGGAAAGAAGCCTGCACGTTGTGCCTTTCAGCTCTAGGGCAAAGTAGCACACCCAGAGCAGAAGTCCTACTTCAGCCAGATCAGGCCTGCAAAGAAACTGCGTTTCACAGGCCTTTGGAAGAGATGTTCCCGGTAGGCTGTAAGAGCACTGTGCAGAGCGAGTTGTTTCTTAGCTTCCCAAAGAGCTGGAAGCAAGATGCTGTGGGGCCCAACTCGCCCTTTGGAAAGAAGCCTGCACGTTGTGCCTTTCAGCTCTAGGGCAAAGTAGCACACCCAGAGCAGAAGTCCTACTTCAGCCAGATCAGGCCTGCAAAGAAACTGCGTTTCACAGGCCTTTGGAAGAGATGTTCCCCGTAGGCTGTAAGAGCACTGTGCAGAGCGAGTTGTTTCTTAGCTTCCCAAAGAGCTGGAAGCAAGATGCTGTGGGGCCCAACTCGCCCTTTGGAAAGAAGCCTGCACGTTGTGCCTTTCAGCTCTAGGGCAAAGTAGCACACCCAGAGCAGAAGTCCTACTTCAGCCAGATCAGGCCTGCAAAGAAACTGCGTTTCACAGGCCTTTGGAAGAGATGTTCCCGGTAGGCTGTAAGAGCACTGTGCAGAGCGAGTTGTTTCTTAGCTTCCCAAAGAGCTGGAAGCAAGATGCTGTGGGGCCCAACTCGCCCTTTGGAAAGAAGCCTGCACGTTGTGCCTTTCAGCTCTAGGGCAAAGTAGCACACCCAGAGCAGAAGTCCTACTTCAGCCAGATCAGGCCTGCAAAGAAACTGCGTTTCACAGGCCTTTGGAAGAGATGTTCCCACTAGGCTGTAAGAGCACTGTGCAGAGCGAGTTGTTTCTTAGCTTCCCAAAGAGCTGGAAGCAAGATGCTGTGGGGCCCCACTCGCCCTTTGGAAAGAAGCCTGCACGTTGTGCCTTTCAGCTCTAGGGCAAAGTAGCACACCCAGAGCAGAAGTCCTACTTCAGCCAGATCAGGCCTGCAAAGAAACTGCGTTTCACAGGCCTTTGGAAGAGATGTTCCCGGTAGGCTGTAAGAGCACTGTGCAGAGCGAGTTGTTTCTTAGCTTCCCAAAGAGCTGGAAGCAAGATGCTGTGGGGCCCAACTCGCCCTTTGGAAAGAAGCCTGCACGTTGTGCCTTTCAGCTCTAGGGCAAAGTAGCACACCCAGAGCAGAAGTCCTACTTCAGACAGATCAGGCCTGCAAAGAAACTGCGTTTCACAGGCCTTTGGAAGAGATGTTCCCGGTAGGCTGTAAGAGCACTGTGCAGAGCGAGTTGTTTCTTAGCTTCCCAAAGAGCTGGAAGCAAGATGCTGTGGGGCCCAACTCGCCCTTTGGAAAGAAGCCTGCACGTTGTGCCTTTCAGCTCTAGGGCAATGTAGCACACCCAGAGCAGAAGTCCTACTTCAGCCAGATCAGGCCTGCAAAGAAACTGCGTTTCACAGGCCTTTGGAAGAGATGTTCCCCGTAGGCTGTAAGAGCACTGTGCAGAGCGAGTTGTTTCTTAGCTTCCCAAAGAGCTGGAAGCAAGATGCTGTGGGGCCCAACTCGCCCTTTGGAAAGAAGCCTGCACCTTGTGCCTTTCAGCTCTAGGGCAATGTAGCACACCCAGAGCAGAAGTCCTACTTCAGCCAGATCAGGCCTGCAAAGAAACTGCGTTTCACAGGCCTTTGGAAGAGATGTTCCCGGTAGGCTGTAAGAGCACTGTGCAGAGCGAGTTGTTTCTTAGCTTCCCAAAGAGCTGGAAGCAAGATGCTGTCGGGCCCAACTCACCCTTTGGAAAGAAGCCTGCACGTTGTGCCTTTCAGCTCTAGGGCAAAGTAGCACACCCAGAGCAGAAGTCCTACTTCAGCCAGATCAGGCCTGCAAAGAAACTGCGTTTCACAAGCCTTTGGAAGAGATGTTCCCGGTAGGCTGTAAGAGCACTGTGCAGAGCGAGTTGTTTCTTAGCTTCCCAAAGAGCTGGAAGCAAGATGCTGTGGGGCCCAACTCGCCCTTTGGAAAGAAGCCTGCACGTTGTGCCTTTCAGCTCTAGGGCAAAGTAGCACACCCAGAGCAGAAGTCCTACTTCAGCCAGATCAGGCCTGCAAAGAAACTGCGTTTCACAGGCCTTTGGAAGAGATGTTCCCGGTAGGCTGTAAGAGCACTGTGCAGAGCGAGTTGTTTCTTAGCTTCCCAAAGAGCTGGAAGCAAGATGCTGTGGGGCCCAACTCGCCCTTTGGAAAGAAGCCTGCACGTTGTGCCTTTCAGCTCTAGGGCAAAGTAGCACACCCAGAGCAGAAGTCCTACTTCAGCCAGATCAGGCCTGCAAAGAAACTGCGTTTCACAGGCCTTTGGAAGAGATGTTCCCGGTAGGCTGTAAGAGCACTGTGCAGAGCGAGTTGTTTCTTAGCTTCCCAAAGAGCTGGAAGCAAGATGCTGTGGGGCCGAACTCGTCCTTTGGAAAGAAGCCTGCACGTTGTGCCTTTCAGTTCTAGGGCAAAGTAGCACACCCAGAGCAAACGTCCTACTTCAGCCAGATAAGGCCTGCAAAGAAACTGCGTTTCACAGGCCTTTGGAAGAGATGTTCCCGGTAGGCTGTAACAGCACTGTGCAGAGCGAGTTGTTTCTTAGCTTCCCAAAGAGCTGGAAGCAAGATGCTGTGGGGCCCAACTCGCCCTTTGGAAAGAAGCCTGCACGTTGTGCCTTTCAGCTCTAGGGCAAAGTCGCACACTCAGAGCAGAAGTCCTACTTCAACCAGATCACGCCTGCAAAGAAACTGCGTTTCACATGCCTTTGGAAGAGATGTTCCCGGTAGGCTGTAAGAGCACTGTGCAGAGCGAGTTGTTTCTTAGCTTCCCAAAGAGCTGGAAGCAAGATGCTGTGGGGCCCAACTCGCCCTTTGGAAAGAAGCCTGCACCTTGTGCCTTTCAGCTCTAGGGCAATGTAGCACACCCAGAGCAGAAGTCCTACTTCAACCAGATCAGGAGTGCAAAGAAACTGCGTTTCACAGGCCATGGAAGAGATGTTCCCGGTAGGCTGTAAGAGCACTGTGCAGAGCGAGTTGTTTCTTAGCTTCCCAAAGAGCTGGAAGCAAGATGCTGTTGGGCCCAACTCACCATTAGGAAAGGAGCCTGCACGTTGTGCCTTTCAGCTCTAAGGCAAAGTAGCACACCCAGAGCAGAAGTCCTACTTCAGCCAGATCAGGCCTGCAAAGAAACTGCGTTTCACAGGCCTTTGGAAGAGATGTTCCCGGTAGGCTGTAAGAGCACTGTGCAGAGCGAGTTGTTTCTTAGCTTCCCAAAGAGCTGGAAGCAAGATGCTTTGGGGCCCAACTCGCCCTTTGGAAAGAAGCCTGCACGTTGTGCCTTTCAGCTCTAGGGCAATGTAGCACACCCAGAGCAGAAGTTCTACTTCAACCAGATCAGGCCTGCAAAGAAACTGCGTTTCACAGGCCTTTGGAAGAGATGTTCCCGGTAGGCTGTAAGAGCACTGTGCAGAGCGAGTTGTTTCTTAGCTTCCCAAAGAGCTGGAAGCAAGATGCTGTGGGGCCCAACTCACCCTTAGGAAAGAAGCCTGCACGTTGTGCCTTTCAGCTCTAGGGCAATGTAGCACACCCAGAGCAGAAGTCCTACTTCAGCCAGATCAGGCCTGCAAAGAAACTGCGTTTCACATGCCTTTGGAAGAGATGTTCCCGGTAGGCTGTAAGAGCACTGTGCAGAGCGAGTTGTTTCTTAGCTTCCCAAAGAGCTGGAAGCAAGATGCTGTGGGGCCCAACTCGCCCTTTGGAAAGAAGCCTGCACGTTGTGCCTTTCAGCTCTAGGGCAATGTAGCACACCCAGAGCAGAAGTCCTACTTCAGCCAGATCAGGCCTGCAAAGAAACTGCGTTTCACAGGCCTTTGGAAGAGATGTTCCCGGTAGGCTGTAAGAGCACTGTGCAGAGCGAGTTGTTTCTTAGCTTCCCAAAGAGCTGGAAGCAAGATGCTGTGGGGCCCCACTCGCCCTTTGGAAAGAAGCCTGCACGTTGTGCCTTTCAGCTCTAGGGCAATGTAGCACACCCAGAGCAGAAGTCCTACTTCAGCCAGATCAGGCCTGCAAAGAAACTGCGTTTCACAGGCCTTTGGAAGAGATGTTCCCGGTAGGCTGTAAGAGCACTGTGCAGAGCGAGTTGTTTCTTAGCTTCCCAAAGAGCTGGAAGCAAGATGCTGTGGGGCCCAACTCGCCCTTTGGAAAGAAGCCTGCACGTTGTGCCTTTCAGCTCTAGGGCAAAGAAGCACACCCAGAGCAGAAGTCCTACTTCAGCCAGATCAGGCCTGCACAGAAACTGCGTTTCACAGGCCTTTGGAAGAGATGTTCCCAGTAGGCTGTAAGAGCACTGTGCAGAGCGAGTTGTTTCTTAGCTTCCCAAAGAGCTGGAAGCAAGATGCTGTGGGGCCCAACTCGCCCTTTGGAAAGAAGCCTGCACGTTGTGCCTTTCAGCTCTAGGGCAAAGTAGCACACCCAGAGCAGAAGTCCTACTTCAGCCAGATCAGGCCTGCAAAGAAACTGCGTTTCACAGGCCTTTGGAAGAGATGTTCCCGGTAGGCTGTAAGAGCACTGTGCAGAGCGAGTTGTTTCTTAGCTTCCCAAAGAGCTGGAAGCAAGATGCTGTGGGGCACAACTCGCCCTTTGGAAAGAAGCCTGCACGTTGTGCCTTTCAGCTCTAGGGCAATGTAGCACACCCAGAGCAGAAGTCCTACTTCAGCCAGATCAGGCCTGCAAAGAAACTGCGTTTCACAGGCCTTTGGAAGAGATGTTCCCGGTAGGCTGTAAGAGCACTGTGCAGAGCGAGTTGTTTCTTAGCTTCCCAAAGAGCTGGAAGCAAGATGCTGTGGGGCCCAACTCGCCCTTTGGAAAGAAGCCTGCACGTTGTGCCTTTCAGCTCTAGGGCAATGTAGCACACCCAGAGCAGAAGTCCTACTTCAGCCAGATCAGTCCTGCAAAGAAACTGCGTTTCACAGGCCTTTGGAAGAGATGTTCCCGGTAGGCTGTAAGAGCACTGTGCAGAGCGAGTTGTTTCTTAGCTTCCCAGAGAGCTGGAAGAAAGATGCTGTGGAGCCCAACTCGTCCTTTGGAAAGGAGCCTGCACGTTGTGCCTTTCAGCTCTAGGGCAATGTAGCACACCCAGAGCAGAAGTCCTACTTCAGCCAGATCATGCCTGCAAAGAAACTGCGTTTCACAGGCCTTTGGAAGAGATGTTCCCGGTAGGCTGTAAGAGCACTGTGCAGAGCGAGTTGTTTCTTAGCTTCCCAAAGCGCTGGAAGCAAGATGCCGTTGGGCCCAACTCACCCTTAGGAAAGAAGCCTGCACGTTGTGCCTTTCAGCTCTAGGGCAATGTAGCACACCCAGAGCAGACGTCCTACTTCAGCCAGATCAGGCCTGCAAAGAAACTGCGTTTCACAGGCCTTTGGAAGAGATGTTCCCGGTAGGCTGTAAGAGCACTGTGCAGAGCGAGTTGTTTCTTAGCTTCCCAAAGAGCTGGAAGAAAGATGCTGTTGGGCCCAACTCACCCTTAGGAAAGGAGCCTGCACGTTGTGCCTTTCAGCTCTAGGGCAATGTAGCACACCCATAGCAGAAGTCCTACTTCAGCCAGATCAGGCCTGCAAAGAAACTGCGTTTCACAGGCCTTTGGAAGAGATGTTCCCAGTAGGCTGTAAGAGCACTGTGCAGAGCGAGTTGTTTCTTAGCTTCCCAAAGAGCTGGAAGCAAGATGCTGTGGGGCGCAACTCGCCCTTTGGAAAGAAGCCTGCACGTTGTGCCTTTCAGCTCTAGGGCAATGTAGCACACCCAGAGCAGAAGTCCTACTTCAACCAGATCAGGCCTGCAAAGAAACTGCGTTTCACAGGCCTTTGGAAGAGATCTTCCCGGTAGGCTGTAAGAGCACTGTGCAGAGCGAGTTGTTTCTTAGCTTCCCAAAGAGCTGGAAGCAAGATGCTGTGGGGCCCAACTCACCCTTAGGAAAGATGCCTGCACCTTGTGCCTTTCAGCTCTAGGGCAATGTAGCACACCCAGAGCAGAAGTCCTACTTCAGCCAGATCAGGCCTGCAAAGAAACTGCGTTTCACAGGCCTTTGGAAGAGATGTTCCCGGTACGCTGTAAGAGCACTGTGCAGAGCGAGTTGTTTCTTAGCTTCCCAAAGAGCTGGAAGCAAGATGCTGTGGGGCCGAACTCGTCCTTTGGAAAGAAGCCTGCACGTTGTGCCTTTCTGTTCTAGGGCAATGTAGCACACCCAGAGCAAGCGTCCTACTTCAGCCAGATAAGGCCTGCAAAGAAACTGCGTTTCACAGGCCTTTGGAAGAGATGTTCCCGGTAGGCTGTAAGAGCACTGTGCAGAGCGAGTTGTTTCTTAGCTTCCCAAAGAGCTGGAAGCAAGATGCTGTGGGGCCCAACTCGCCCTTTGGAAAGAAGCCTGCACGTTGTGCCTTTCAGCTCTAGGGCAATGTCGCACACTCAGAGCAGAAGTTCTACTTCAACCAGATCACGCCTGCAAAGAAACTGCGTTTCACATGCCTTTGGAAGAGATGTTCCCGGTAGGCCGTAAGAGCACTGTGCAGAGCGAGTTGTTTCTTAGCTTCCCAAAGAGCTGGAAGCAAGATGCTGTGGGGCCCAACTCGCCCTTTGGAAAGAAGCCTGCACCTTGTGCCTTTCAGCTCTAGGGCAATGTAGCACACCCAGAGCAGAAGTCCTACTTCAACCAGATCAGGAGTGCAAAGAAACTGCGTTTCACAGGCCATGGAAGAGATGTTCCCGGTAGGCTGTAAGAGCACTGTGCAGAGCGAGTTGTTTCTTAGCTTACCAAAGAGCTGGAAGCAAGATGCTGTTGGGCCCAACTCACCATTAGGAAAGGAGCCTGCACGTTGTGCCTTTCAGCTCTAAGGCAAAGTAGCACACCCAGAGCAGAAGTCCTACTTCAGCCAGATCAGGCCTGCAAATAAACTGCGTTTCACAGGCCTTTGGAAGCGATGTTCCCGGTAGGCTGTAAGAGCACTGTGCAGAGCGAGTTGTTTCTTAGCTTCCCAAAGAGCTGGAAGCAAGATGCTGTGGGGCCCAACTCACCCTTTGGAAAGAAGCCTGCACGTTGTGCCTTTCAGCTCTAGGGCAAAGTAGCACACCCAGAGCAGAAGTCCTACTTCAGCCAGATCAGGCCTGCAAAGAAACTGCGTTTCACATGCCTTTGGAAGAGATGTTCCCGGTAGGCTGTAAGAGCACTGTGCAGAGCGAGTTGTTTCTTAGCTTCCCAAAGAGCTGGAAGCAAGATGCTGTGGGGCCCAACTCGCCCTTTGGAAAGAATCCTGCACGTTGTGCCTTTCAGCTCTAGGGCAAAGTAGCACACCCAGAGCAGAAGTCCTACTTCAGCCAGATCAGGCCTGCAAAGAAACTGCGTTTCACAGGCCTTTGGAAGAGATGTTCCCGGTAGGCTGTAAGAGCACTGTGCAGAGCGAGTTGTTTCTTAGCTTCCCAAAGAGCTGGAAGCAAGATGCTGTGGGGCCCAACTCGCCCTTTGGAAAGAAGCCTGCACGTTGTGCCTTTCAGCTCTAGGGCAAAGTAGCACACCCAGAGCAGAAGTCCTACTTCAGCCAGATCAGGCCTGCAAAGAAACTGCGTTTCACAGGCCTTTGGAAGAGATGTTCCCGGTAGGCTGTAAGAGCACTGTGCAGAGCGAGTTGTTTCTTAGCTTCCCAAAGAGCTGGAAGCAAGATGCTGTGGGGCCCAACTCGCCCTTTGGAAAGAAGCCTGCACGTTGTGCCTTTCAGCTCTAGGGCAAAGTAGCACACCCAGAGCAGAAGTCCTACTTCAGCGAGATCAGGCCTGCACAGAAACTGCGTTTCACAGGCCTTTGGAAGAGATGTTCCCGGTAGGCTGTAAGAGCACTGTGCAGAGCGAGTTGTTTCTTAGCTTCCCAAAGAGCTGGAAGCAAGATGCTGTGGGGCCCAACTCCCCCTTTGGAAAGAAGCCTGCACGTTGTGCCTTTCAGCTCTAGGGCAAAGTAGCACACCCAGAGCAGAAGTCCTACTTCAGCCAGATCAGGCCTGCAAAGAAACTGCGTTTCACAGGCCTTTGGAAGAGATGTTCCCGGTAGGCTGTAAGAGCACTGTGCAGAGCGAGTTGTTTCTTAGCTTCCCAAAGAGCTGGAAGCAAGATGCTGTGGGGCCCAACTCGCCCTTTGTAAAGAAGCCTGCACGTTGTGCCTTTCAGCTCTATGGCAAAGTAGCACACCCAGAGCAGAAGTCCTACTTCAGCCAGATCAGGCCTGCAAAGAAACTGCGTTTCACAGGCCTTTGGAAGAGATGTTCCCGGTAGGCTGTAAGAGCACTGTGCAGAGCGAGTTGTTTCTTAGCTTCCCAAAGAGCTGGAAGCAAGATGCTGTGGGGCCCAACTCGCCCTTTGGAAAGAAGCCTGCACGTTGTGCCTTTCAGCTCTAGGGCAATGTAGCACACCCAGAGCAGAAGTCCTACTTCAGCCAGATCAGGCCTGCAAAGAAACTGCGTTTCACAGGCCTTTGGAAGAGATGTTCCCGGTAGGCTGTAAGAGCACTGTGCAGAGCGAGTTGTTTCTTAGCTTCCCAAAGAGCTGGAAGCAAGATGCTGTGGAGCCCAACTCGTCCTTTGGAAAGGAGCCTGCACGTTGTGCCTTTCAGCTCTAGGGCAATGTAGCACACCCAGAGCAGAAGTCCTACTTCAGCCAGATCAGGCCTGCAAAGAAACTGCGTTTCACAGGCCTTTGGAAGAGATGTTCCCGGTAGGCTGTAAGAGCACTGTGCAGAGCGAGTTGTTTCTTAGCTTCCCAAAGAGCTGGAAGCAAGATGCCGTTGGGCCCAACTCACCCTTTGGAAAGAAGCCTGCACGTTGTGCCTTTCAGCTCTAGGGCAAAGTAGCACACCCAGAGCAGAAGTCCTACTTCAGCCAGATCAGGCCTGCAAAGAAACTGCGTTTCACAGGCCTTTGGAAGAGATGTTCCCGGTAGGCTGTAAGAGCACTGTGCAGAGCGAGTTGTTTCTTAGCTTCCCAAAGAGCTGGAAGCAAGATGCTGTTGGGCCCAACTCACCCTTTGGAAAGAAGCCTGCACGTTGTGCCTTTCAGCTCTAGGGCAAAGTAGCACACCCATAGCAGAAGTCCTACTTCAGCCAGATCAGGCCTGCAAAGAAACTGCGTTTCACAGGCCTTTGGAAGAGATGTTCCCGGTAGGCTGTAAGAGCACTGTGCAGAGCGAGTTGTTTCTTAGCTTCCCAAAGAGCTGGAAGCAAGATGCTGTGGGGCCCAACTCGCCCTTTGGAAAGAAGCCTGCACGTTGTGCCTTTCAGCTCTAGGGCAAAGTAGCACACCCAGAGCAGAAGTCCTACTTCAACCAGATCAGGCCTGCAAAGAAACTGCGTTTCACAGGCCTTTGGAAGAGATGTTCCCGGTAGGCTGTAAGAGCACTGTGCAGAGCGAGTTGTTTCTTAGCTTCCCAAAGAGCTGGAAGCAAGATGCTGTGGGGCCCAACTCACCCTTAGGAAAGAAGCCTGCACGTTGTGCCTTTCAGCTCTAGGGCAATGTAGCACACCCAGAGCAGAAGTCCTACTTCAGCCAGATCAGGCCTGCAAAGAAACTGCGTTTCACATGCCTTTGGAAGAGATGTTCCCGGTAGGCTGTAAGAGCACTGTGCAGAGCGAGTTGTTTCTTAGCTTCCCAAAGAGCTGGAAGCAAGATGCTGTGGGGCCCAACTCGCCCTTTGGAAAGAAGCCTGCACGTTGTGCCTTTCAGCTCTAGGGCAATGTAGCACACCCAGAGCAGAAGTCCTACTTCAGCCAGATCAGGCCTGCAAAGAAACTGCGTTTCACAGGCCTTTGGAAGAGATGTTCCCGGTAGGCTGTAAGAGCACTGTGCAGAGCGAGTTGTTTCTTAGCTTCCCAAAGAGCTGGAAGCAAGATGCTGTGGGGCCCAACTCACCCTTTGGAAAGAAGCCTGCACGTTGTGCCTTTCAGCTCTAGGGCAAAGTAGCACACCCAGAGCAGAAGTCCTACTTCAGCCAGATCAGGCCTGCAAAGAAACTGCGTTTCACAGGCCTTTGGAAGAGATGTTCCCGGTAGGCTGTAAGAGCACTGTGCAGAGCGAGTTGTTTCTTAGCTTCCCAAAGAGCTGGAAGCAAGATGCTGTGGGGCCCCACTCGCCCTTTGGAAAGAAGCCTGCACGTTGTGCCTTTCAGCTCTAGGGCAATGTAGCACACCCAGAGCAGAAGTCCTACTTCAGCCAGATCAGGCCTGCAAAGAAACTGCGTTTCACAGGCCTTTGGAAGAGATGTTCCCGGTAGGCAGTAAGAGCACTGTGCAGAGCGAGTTGTTTCTTAGCTTCCCAAAGAGCTGGAAGCAAGATGCTGTGGGGCCCAACTCGCCCTTTGGAAAGGAGCCTGCACGTTGTGCCTTTCAGCTCTAGGGCAATGAAGCACACCCAGAGAAGAAGTCCTACTTCAGCCAGATCAGGCCTGCACAGAAACTGCTTTTCACAGGCCTTTGGAAGAGATGTTCCCGGTAGGCTGTAAGAGCACTGTGCAGAGCGAGTTGTTTCTTAGCTTCCCAAAGAGCTGGAAGCAAGATGCTGTGGGGCCCAACTCGGCCTTTGGAAAGAAGCCTGCACGTTGTGCCTTTCAGCTCTAGGGCAATGTAGCACACCCAGAGCAGAAGTCCTACTTCAGCCAGATCAGGCCTGCAAAGATACTGCGTTTCACAGGCCTTTGGAAGAGATGTTCCCGGTAGGCTGTAAGAGCACTGTGCACAGCGAGTTGTTTCTTAGCTTCCCAAAGAGCTGGAAGCAAGATGCTGTGGGGCACAACTCCCCCTTTGTAAAGAAGCCTGCACGTTGTGCCTTTCAGCTCTATGGCAATGTAGCACACCCAGAGCAGAAGTCCTACTTCAGCCAGATCAGGCCTGCAAAGAAACTGCGTTTCACAGGCCTTTGGAGGAGATGTTCCCGGTAGGCTGTAAGAGCACTGTACAGAGCGAGTTGTTTCTTAGCTTCCCAAAGAGCTGGAAGCAAGATGCTGTGGGGCCCAACTCGCCCTTTGGAAAGAAGCCTGCACGTTGTGCCTTTCAGCTCTAGGGCAATGTAGCACACCCAGAGCAGAAGTCCTACTTCAGCCAGATCAGGCCTGCAAAGAAACTGCGTTTCACAGGCCTTTGGAAGAGATGTTCCCGGTAGGCTGTAAGAGCACTGTGCAGAGCGAGTTGTTTCTTAGCTTCCCAAAGAGCTGGAAGCAAGATGCTGTGGGGCCCAACTCGTCCTTTGGAAAGGAGCCTGCACGTTGTGCCTTTCAGCTCTAGGGCAATGTAGCACACCCAGAGCAGAAGTCCTACTTCAGCCAGATCAGGCCTGCAAAGAAACTGCGTTTCACAGGCCTTTGGAAGAGATGTTCCCGGTAGGCTGTAAGAGCACTGTGCAGAGCGAGTTGTTTCTTAGCTTCCCAAAGCGCTGGAAGCAAGATGCCGTTGGGCCCAACTCACCATTAGGAAAGAAGCCTGCACGTTGTGCCTTTCAGCTCTAGGGCAATGTAGCACACCCAGAGCAGAAGTCCTACTTCAGCCAGATCAGGCCTGCAAAGAAACTGCGTTTCACAGGCCTTTGGAAGAGATGTTCCCGGTAGGCTGTAAGAGCACTGTGCAGAGCGAGTTGTTTCTTAGCTTCCCAAAGAGCTGGAAAAAAGATGCTGTTGGGCCCAACTCACCATTAGGAAAGGAGCCTGCACGTTGTGCCTTTCAGCTCTAGGGCAATGTAGCACACCCATAGCAGAAGTCCTACTTCAGCCAGATCAGGCCTGCAAAGAAACTGCGTTTCAAAGGCCTTTGGAAGAGATGTTCCCGGTAGGCTGTAAGAGCACTGTGCAGAGCGAGTTGTTTCTTAGCTTCCCAAAGAGCTGGAAGCAAGATGCTGTGGGGCGCAACTCGCCCTTTGGAAAGAAGCCTGCACGTTGTGCCTTTCAGCTCTAGGGCAATGTAGCACACCCAGAGCAGAAGTTCTACTTCAACCAGATCAGGCCTGCAAAGAAACTGCGTTTCACAGGCCTTTGGAAGAGATCTTCACGGTAGGCTGTAAGAGCACTGTGCAGAGCGAGTTGTTTCTTAGCTTCCCAAAGAGCTGGAAGCAAGATGCTGTGGGGCCCAACTCACCCTTAGGAAAGATGCCTGCACCTTGTGCCTTTCAGCTCTAGGGCAATGTAGAACACCCAGAGCAGAAGTCCTACTTCAGCCAGATCAGGCCTGCAAAGAAACTGCGTTTCACATGCCTTTGGAAGATATGTTCCCGGTAGGCTGTAAGAGCACTGTGCAGAGCGAGTTGTTTCTTAGCTTCCCAAAGAGCTGGAAGCAATATGCTGTGGGGCCCAACTCGCCCTTTGGAAAGAAGCCTGAACGTTGTGCCTTTCAGCTCTAGGGCAATGTAGCACACCCAGAGCAGAAGTCCTACTTCAGCCAGATCAGGAGGGCAAAGAAACTGCGTTTCACAGGCCTTTGGAAGAGATGTTCCCGGTAGGCTGTAAGAGCACTGTGCAGAGCGAGTTGTTTCTTAGCTTCCCAAAGAGCTGGAAGCAAGAGGCTGTGGGGCCCAAATCGCCTTTTGGAAAGAAGCATGCACGTTGTGCCTTTCAGCTCTAGGGCAATGTAGCACACCCAGAGCAGAAGTCCTACTTCAGCCAGATCAGGCCTGCAAAGAAACTGCGTTTCACAGGCCTTTGGAAGAGATGTTCCCGGTAGGCTGTAAGAGCACTGTGCAGAGCGACTTGTTTCTTAGCTTCCCAAAGAGCTGGAAGCAAGATGCTGTGGGGCCCAACTCGCCCTTTGGAAAGAAGCCTGCACGTTGTGCCTTTCAGCTCTAGGGCAATGTAGCACACCCAGAGCAGAAGTTCTACTTCAGAGAGATCAGGCCTGCAAAGAAACTGCTTTTCACAGGCCTTTGGAAGAGATGTTCCCGGTAGGCTGTAAGAGCACTGTGCAGAGCGAGTTGTTTCTTAGCTTCCCAAAGAGATGGAAGCAAGATGCTGTGGGGCCCAACTCGCCCTTTGGAAAGAAGCCTGCACGTTGTGCCTTTCAGCTCTAGGGCAATGTAGCACACCCAGAGCAGAAGTCCTACTTCAGCCAGATCAGGCCTGCAAAGAAACTGCGTTTCACAGGCCTTTGGAGGAGACTTTCCTCGTAGGCTGTAAGAGCACTGTGCAGAGCGAGTTTTTTCTTAGCTTTTCAAAGTGCTGGAAGCAAGATGCTGTGGGGCCCAACTCGCCGTTTGGAAAGACGCCTGCACGTTGTGCCTTTCAGCTCTAGGGCAATGTAGCACACCCAGAGCAGAAGTCCTACTTCAGCCAGATCAGGCCTGCAAAGAAACTGCGTTTCACAGGCCTTTGGAAGAGATGTTCCCGGTATGCTGTAAGAGCACTGTGCAGAGCGAGTTGTTTCTTAGCTTCCCAAAGAGCTGGAAGCAAGATGCTGTCTGGCCCAACTCACCATTAGGAAAGGAGCCTGCACGTTGTGCCTTTCAGCTCTAGGGCAATGTAGAACACCCAGAGCAGAAGTCCTACTTCAGCCAGATCAGGCCTGCAAAGAAACTGCGTTTCAAAAGCCTTTGGAAGAGATGTTCCCGGTAGGCTGTAAGAGCACTGTGCAGAGCGAGTTGTTTCTTAGCTTCCCAATGAGCTGGAAGCAAGATGCTGTGGGGCACCACTCGCCCTTTGGAAAGAAGCCTGCACGTTGTGCCTTTCAGCTCTAGGGGAATGTAGCACACCCAGAGCAGAAGTCCTACTTCAGCCAGATCAGGCCTGCAAAGAAACTGCGTTTCACAGGCCTTTGGAAGAGATGTTCCCGGTAGGCTGTAAGAGCACTGTGCAGAGTGAGTTGTTTCTTAGCTTCCCAAAGAGCTGGAAGCAAGATGCTTTGGGGCCCAACTCGCCCTTTGGAAAGAAGCCTGCACGTTGTGCCTTTCAGCTCTAGGGCAATGCCGCACACCCAGAGCAGAAGTTCTACTTCAGCGAGATCAGGCCTGCTAAGAAACTGCTTTTCACAGGACTTGGAAGAGATGTTCCCGGTAGGCTGTAAGAGCACTGTGCAGAGCGAGTTGTTTCTTAGTTTCCCAAAGAGCTGGAAGCAAGATGCTGTGGGGCCCAACTCGCCCTTTGGAAAGAAGCCTGCACGTTGTGCCTTTCAGCTCTAGGGCAATGTAGCACACCCAGAGCAGAAGTTCTACTTCAGAGAGATCAGGCCTGCAAAGAAACTGCTTTTCACAGGCCTTTGGAAGAGATGTTCCCGGTAGGCTGTAAGAGCACTGTGCAGAGCGAGTTGTTTCTTAGCTTCCCAAAGAGATGGAAGCAAGATGCTGTGGGGCCCAACTCGCCCTTTGGAAAGAAGCCTGCACGTTGTGCCTTTCAGCTCTAGGGCAATGTAGCACACCCAGAGCAGAAGTCCTACTTCAGCCAGATCAGGAGGGCAAAGAAACTGCGTTTCAAAGGCCTTTGGAAGAGATGTTCCCGGTAGGCTGTAAGAGCACTGTGCCGAGCGAGTTGTTTCTTAGCTTCCCAAAGAGCTGGAAGCAAGATGCTGTTGGCCCCAACTCACCATTAGGAAAGGAGCCTGCACGTTGTGCCTTTCAGCTCTAGGGCAATGTAGCACACCCAGAGCAGAAGTCCTACTTCAGCCAGATCAGGCCTGCAAAGAAACTGCGTTTCACAGGCCTTTGGAAGAGATGTTCCCGGTAGGCTGTAAGAGCTCTGTGCAGAGCGAGTTGTTTCTTAGCTTCCCAAAGAGCTGGAAGCAAGATGCTGTGGGGCCCAACTAGCCCTATGGAAAGAAGCCTGCACGTTGTGCCTTTCAGCTCTAGGGAAATGCCGCACACTCAGAGCAGAAGTTCTACTTCAAGCAGATCACGCCTGCAAAGAAGCTGCGTTTCACATGCCTTTGGAAGGGATGTTCCCGGTAGGCTGTAAGAGCACTGTGCAGAGCGAGTTGTTTCTTAGCTTCCCAAAGAGCTGGAAGCAAGAGGCTGTGGGGCCCAAATCGCCCTTTGGAAAGAAGCATGCACGTTGTGCCTTTCAGCTCTAGGGCAATGTAGCACACCCAGAGCAGAAGTCCTACTTCAGCCAGATCAGGCCTGCAAAGAAACTGCGTTTCACAGGCCTTTGGAAGAGATGTTCCCGGTAGGCTGTAAGAGCACTGTGCAGAGCGACTTGTTTCTTAGCTTCCCAAAGAGCTGGAAGCAAGATGCTTTGGGGCCCAACTCGCCCTTTGGAAAGAAGCCTGCATGTTGTGCCTTTCAGCTCTAGGGCAATGTAGCACACCCAGAGCAGAAGTCTTACTTCAGCCAGATCAGGCCTGCAAAGAAACTGCGTTTCTCAGGCCTTTGGAAGAGATGTTCCCGGTAGGCTGTAAGAGCACTGTGCAGAGCGAGTTGTTTCTTAGCTTCCCAAAGAGCTGGAAGCAAGATGCTGTGGGGCCCAACACGCCCTTTGGAAAGAAGCCTGCACGTTGTGCCTTTCAGCTCTAGGGCAATGTAGCACACCCAGAGCAGAAGTTCTACTTCAGCGAGATAAGGCCTGCAAAGAAACTGCTAATCACAGGCCTTTGGAAGAGATGTTCCCGGTAGGCTGTAAGAGCACTGTGCAGAGCGAGTTGTTTCTCAGCTTCCCAAAGAGATGGAAGCAAGAGGCTGTGGGGCCCAACTCGCCCTTTGGAAAGAAGCCTGCACGTTGTGCCTTTCAGCTCTATGGCAATGTAGCACACCCAGAGCAGAAGTCCTACTTCAGCCAGATCAGGCCTGCAAAGAAACTGCGTTTCACAGGCCTTTGGAGGAGACTTTCCTCGTAGGCTGTAAGAGCACTGTGCAGAGCGAGTTTTTTCTTACCTTTTCAAAGTGCTGGAAGCAAGATGCTGTGGGGCCCAACTCGCCGTTTGGAAAGACGCCTGCACCTTGTGCCTTTCAGCTCTAGGGCAATGTAGCACACCCAGAGCAGAAGTCCTACTTCAGCCAGATCAGGCCTGCAAAGAAACTGCGTTTCACAGGCCTTTGGAAGAGATGTTCCCGGTATGCTGTAAGAGCACTGTGCAGAGCGAGTTGTTTCTTAGCTTCCCAAAGAGCTGGAAGCAAGATGCTGTCTGGCCCAACTCACCATTAGGAAAGGAGCCTGCACGTTGTGCCTTTCAGCTCTAGGGCAATGTAGCACACCCAGAGCAGAAGTCCTACTTCAGCCAGATCAGGCCTGCAAAGAAACTGCGTTTCAAAAGCCTTTGGAAGAGATGTTCCCACTAGGATGTAAGAGCACTGTGCAGAGCGAGTTGTTTCTTAGCTTCCCAAAGAGCTGGAAGCAAGATGCTGTGGGGCACCACTCGCCCTTTGGAAAGAAGCCTGCACGTTGTGCCTTTCAGCTCTAGGGGAATGTAGCACACCCAGAGCAGAAGTCCTACTTCAGCCAGATCAGGCCTGCAAAGAAACTGCGTTTCACAGGCCTTTGGAAGAGATGTTCCCGGTAGGCTGTAAGAGCACTGTGCAGAGTGAGTTGTTTCTTAGCTTCCCAAAGAGCTGGAAGCAAGATGCTTTGGGGCCCAACTCGCCCTTTGGAAAGAAGCCTGCACGTTGTGCCTTTCAGCTCTAGGGCAATGCCGCACACCCAGAGCAGAAGTTCTACTTCAGCGAGATCAGGCCTGCCAAGAAACTGCTTTTCACAGGCCTTGGAAGAGATGTTCCCGGTAGGCTGTAAGAGCACTGTGCAGAGCGAGTTGTTTCTTAGTTTCCCAAAGAGCTGGAAGCAAGATTCTGTGGGGCCCAACTCGCCCTTTGGAAAGAAGCCTGCACGTTGTGCCTTTCAGCTCTAGGGCAATGTAGCACACCCAGAGCAGAAGTTCTACTTCAGAGAGATCAGGCCTGCAAAGAAACTGCTTTTCACAGGCCTTTGGAAGAGATGTTCCCGGTAGGCTGTAAGAGCACTGTGCAGAGCGAGTTGTTTCTTAGCTTCCCAAAGAGATGGAAGCAAGATGCTGTGGGGCCCAACTCGCCCTTTGGAAAGAAGCCTGCACGTTGTGCCTTTCAGCTCTAGGGCAATGTAGCACACCCAGAGCAGAAGTCCTACTTCAGCCAGATCAGGCCTGCAAAGAAACTGCGTTTCACAGGCCTTTGGAGGAGACTTTCCTCGTAGGCTGTAAGAGCACTGTGCAGAGCGAGTTTTTTCTTACCTTTTCAAAGTGCTGGAAGCAAGATGCTGTGGGGCCCAACTCGCCGTTTGGAAAGACGCCTGCACGTTGTGCCTTTCAGCTCTAGGGCAATGTAGCACACCCAGAGCAGAAGTCCTACTTCAGCCAGATCAGGCCTGCAAAGAAACTGCGTTTCACAGGCCTTTGGAAGAGATGTTCCCGGTATGATGTAAGAGCACTGTGCAGAGCGAGTTGTTTCTTAGCTTCCCAAAGAGCTGGAAGCAAGATGCTGTCTGGCCCAACTCACTATTAGGAAAGGAGCCTGCACGTTGTGCCTTTCAGCTCTAGGGCAATGTAGCACACCCAGAGCAGAAGTCCTACTTCAGCCAGATCAGGCCTGCAAAGAAACTGCGTTTCAAAAGCCTTTGGAAGAGATGTTCCCGGTAGGCTGTAAGAGCACTGTGCAGAGCGAGTTGTTTCTTAGCTTCCCAAAGAGCTGGAAGCAAGATGCTGTGGGGCACCACTCGCCCTTTGGAAAGAAGCCTGCACGTTGTGCCTTTCAGCTCTAGGGGAATGTAGCACACCCAGAGCAGAAGTCCTACTTCAGCCAGATCAGGCCTGCAAAGAAACTGCGTTTCACAGGCCTTTGGAAGAGATGTTCCCGGTAGGCTGTAAGAGCACTGTGCAGAGTGAGTTGTTTCTTAGCTTCCCAAAGAGCTGGAAGCAAGATGCTTTGGGGCCCAACTCGCCCTTTGGAAAGAAGCCTGCACGTTGTGCCTTTCAGCTTTAGGGCAATGCCGCACACCCAGAGCAGAAGTTCTACTTCAGCGAGATCAGGCCTGCCAAGAAACTGCTTTTCACAGGCCTTGGAAGAGATGTTCCCGGTAGGCTGTAAGAGCACTGTGCAGAGCGAGTTGTTTCTTAGTTTCCCAAAGAGCTGGAAGCAAGATGCTGTGGGGCCCATCTCGCCCTTTGGAAAGAAGCCTGCACGTTGTGCCTTTCAGCTCTAGGGCAATGTAGCACACCCAGAGCAGAAGTTCTACTTCAGAGAGATCAGGCCTGCAAAGAAACTGCTTTTCACAGGCCTTTGGAAGAGATGTTCCCGGTAGGCTGTAAGAGCACTGTGCAGAGCGAGTTGTTTCTTAGCTTCCCAAAGAGATGGAAGCAAGATGCTGTGGGGCCCAACTCGCCCTTTGGAAAGAAGCCTGCACGTTGTGCCTTTCAGCTCTAGGGCAATGTAGCACACCCAGAGCAGAAGTCCTACTTCAGCCAGATCAGGCCTGCAAAGAAACTGCGTTTCAAAGGCCTTTGGAAGAGATGTTCCCGGTAGGCTGTAAGAGCACTGTGCAGAGCGAGTTGTTTCTTAGCTTCCCAAAGAGCTGGAAGAAAGATGCTGTTGGCCCCAACTCACCATTCGGAAAGGAGCCTGCACGTTGTGCCTTTCAGCTCTAGGGCAATGTAGCACACCCAGAGCAGAAGTCCTACTTCAGCCAGATCAGGCCTGCAAAGAAACTGCGTTTCACAGGCCTTTGGAAGAGATGTTCCCGGTAGGCTGTAAGAGCTCTGTGCAGAGCGAGTTGTTTCTTAGCTTCCCAAAGAGCTGGAAGCAAGATGCTGTGGGGCCCAACTCGCCCTATGGAAAGAAGCCTGCACGTTGTGCCTTTCAGCTCTAGGGAAATGCCGCACACTCAGAGCAGAAGTTCTACTTCAAGCAGATCACGCCTGCAAAGAAGCTGCGTTTCACATGCCTTTGGAAGAGATGTTCCTGGTAGGCTGTAAGAGCACTGTGCAGAGCGAGTTGTTTCTTAGCTTCCCAAAGAGCTGGAAGCAAGAGGCTGTGGGGCCCAAATCGCCCTTTGGAAAGAAGCCTGCACGTTGTGCCTTTCAGCTCTAGGGCAATGTAGCACACCCAGAGCAGAAGTCCTACTTTAGAGAGATCAGGCCTGCAAAGAAACTGCGTTTCACAGGCCTTTGGAAGAGATGTTCCCGGTAGGCTGTAAGAGCACTGTGCAGAGCGACTTGTTTCTTAGCTTCCCAAAGAGCTGGAAGCAAGATGCTTTGGGGCCCAACTCGCCCTTTGGAAAGAAGCCTGCATGTTGTGCCTTTCAGCTCTAGGGCAATGTAGCACACCCAGAGCAGAAGTCTTACTTCAGCCAGATCAGGCCTGCAAAGAAACTGCGTTTCTCAGGCCTTTGGAAGAGATGTTCCCGGTAGGCTGTAAGAGCACTGTGCAGAGCGAGTTGTTTCTTAGCTTCCCAAAGAGCTGGAAGCAAGATGCTGTGGGGTCCAACTCGCCCTTTGGAAAGAAGCCTGCACGTTGTGCCTTTCAGCTCTAGGGCAATGTAGCACACCCAGAGCAGAAGTTCTACTTCAGCGAGATAATGCCTGCAAAGAAACTGCTAATCACAGGCCTTTGGAAGAGATGTTCCCGGTAGGCTGTAAGAGCACTGTGCAGAGCGAGTTGTTTCTCAGCTTCCCAAAGAGATGGAAGCAAGATGCTGTGGGGCCCAACTCGCCCTTTGGAAAGAAGCCTGCACGTTGTGCCTTTCAGCTCTAGGGCAATGTAGCACACCCAGAGCAGAAGTCCTACTACAGCCAGATCAGGCCTGCAAAGAAACTGCGTTTCACAGGCCTCTGGAGGAGTCTTTCCTCGTAGGCTGTAAGAGCACTGTGCAGAGCGAGTTTTTTCTTACCTTTTCAAAGTGCTGGAAGCAAGATGCTGTGGGGCCCAACTCGCCGTTTGGAAAGACGCCTGCACCTTGTGCCTTTCAGCTCTAGGGCAATGTAGCACACCCAGAGCAGAAGTCCTACTTCAGCCAGATCAGGCCTGCAAAGAAACTGCGTTTCACAGGCCTTTGGAAGAGATGTTCCCGGTATGCTGTAAGAGCACTGTGCAGAGCGAGTTGTTTCTTAGCTTCCCAAAGAGCTGGAAGCAAGATGCTGTCTGGCCCAACTCACCATTAGGAAAGGAGCCTGCACGTTGTGCCTTTCAGCTCTAGGGCAATGTAGCACACCCAGAGCAGAAGTCCTACTTCAGCCAGATCAGGCCTGCAAAGAAACTGCGTTTCAAAAGCCTTTGGAAGAGATGTTCCCGGTAGGCTGTAAGAGCACTGTGCAGAGCGAGTTGTTTCTTAGCTTCCCAAAGAGCTGGAAGCAAGATGCTGTGGGGCACCACTCGCCCTTTGGAAAGAAGCCTGCACGTTGTGCCTTTCAGCTCTAGGGGAATGTAGCACACCCAGAGCAGAAGTCCTACTTCAGCCAGATCAGGCCTGCAAAGAAACTGCGTTTCACAGGCCTTTGGAAGAGATGTTCCCGGTAGGCTGTAAGAGCACTGTGCAGAGTGAGTTGTTTCTTAGCTTCCCAAAGAGCTGGAAGCAAGATGCTTTGGGGCCCAACTCGCCCTTTGGAAAGAAGCCTGCACGTTGTGCCTTTCAGCTTTAGGGCAATGCCGCACACCCAGAGCAGAAGTTCTACTTCAGCGAGATCAGGCCTGCCAAGAAACTGCTTTTCACAGGCCTTGGAAGAGATGTTCCCGGTAGGCTGTAAGAGCACTGTGCAGAGCGAGTTGTTTCTTAGTTTCCCAAAGAGCTGGAAGCAAGATGCTGTGGGGCCCAACTCGCCCTTTGGAAAGAAGCCTGCACGTTGTGCCTTTCAGCTCTAGGGCAATGTAGCACACCCAGAGCAGAAGTTCTACTTCAGAGAGATCAGGCCTGCAAAGAAACTGCTTTTCACAGGCCTTTGGAAGAGATGTTCCCGGTAGGCTGTAAGAGCACTGTGCAGAGCGAGTTGTTTCTTAGCTTCCCAAAGAGATGGAAGCAAGATGCTGTGGGGCCCAACTCGCCCTTTGGAAAGAAGCCTGCACGTTGTGCCTTTCAGCTCTAGGGCAATGTAGCACACCCAGAGCAGAAGTCCTACTTCAGCCAGATCAGGCCTGCAAAGAAACTGCGTTTCAAAGGCCTTTGGAAGAGATGTTCCCGGTAGGCTGTAAAAGCACTGTGCAGAGCGAGTTGTTTCTTAGCTTCCCAAAGAGCTGGAAGAAAGATGCTGTTGGCCCCAACTCACCATTAGGAAAGGAGCCTGCACGTTGTGCCTTTCAGCTCTAGGGCAATGTAGCACACCCAGAGCAGAAGTCCTACTTCAGCCAGATCAGGCCTGCAAAGAAACTGCGTTTCACAGGCCATTGGAAGAGATGTTCCCGGTAGGCTGTAAGAGCTCTGTGCAGAGCGAGTTGTTTCTTAGCTTCCCAAAGAGCTGGAAGCAAGATGCTGTGGGGCCCAACTCGCCCTATGGAAAGAAGCCTGCACGTTGTGCCTTTCAGCTCTAGGGAAATGCCGCACACTCAGAGCAGAAGTTCTACTTCAAGCAGATCACGCCTGCAAAGAAGCTGCGTTTCACATGCCTTTGGAAGAGATGTTCCTGGTAGGCTGTAAGAGCACTGTGCAGAGCGAGTTGTTTCTTAGCTTCCCAAAGAGCTGGAAGCAAGAGGCTGTGGGGCCCAAATCGCCCTTTGGAAAGAAGCCTGCACGTTGTGCCTTTCAGCTCTAGGGCAATGTAGCACACCCAGAGCAGAAGTCCTACTTCAGAGAGATCAGGCCTGCAAAGAAACTGCGTTTCACAGGCCTTTGGAAGAGATGTTCCCGGTAGGCTGTAAGAGCACTGTGCAGAGCGACTTGTTTCTTAGCTTCCCAAAGAGCTGGAAGCAAGATGCTTTGGGGCCCAACTCGCCCTTTGGAAAGAAGCCTGCACGTTGTGCCTTTCAGCTCTAGGGCAATGTAGCACACCCAGAGCAGAAGTCTTACTTCAGCCAGATCAGGCCTGCAAAGAAACTGCGTTTCTCAGGCCTTTGGAAGAGATGTTCCCGGTAGGCTGTAAGAGCACTGTGCAGAGCGAGTTGTTTCTTAGCTTCCCAAAGAGCTGGAAGCAAGATGCTGTGGGGTCCAACTCGCCCTTTGGAAAGAAGCCTGCACGTTGTGCCTTTCAGCTCTAGGGCAATGTAGCACACCCAGAGCAGAAGTTCTACTTCAGCGAGATAAGGCCTGCAAAGAAACTGCTAATCACAGGCCTTTGGAAGAGATGTTCCCGGTAGGCTGTAAGAGCACTGTGCAGAGCGAGTTGTTTCTCAGCTTCCCAAAGAGATGGAAGCAAGATGCTGTGGGGCCCAACTCGCCCTTTGGAAAGAAGCCTGCACGTTGTGCCTTTCAGCTCTAGGGCAATGTAGCACACCCAGAGCAGAAGTCCTACTACAGCCAGATCAGGCCTGCAAAGAAACTGCGTTTCACAGGCCTCTGGAGGAGACTTTCCTCGTAGGCTGTAAGAGCACTGTGCAGAGCGAGTTTTTTCTTACCTTTTCAAAGTGCTGGAAGCAAGATGCTGTGGGGCCCAACTCGCCGTTTGGAAAGACGCCTGCACCTTGTGCCTTTCAGCTCTAGGGCAATGTAGCACACCCAGAGCAGAAGTCCTACTTCAGCCAGATCAGGCCTGCAAAGAAACTGCGTTTCACAGGCCTTTGGAAGAGATGTTCCCGGTAGGCTGTAAGAGCACTGTGCAGAGCGAGTTGTTTCTTAGCTTCCCAAAGAGCTGGAAGAAAGATGCTGTTGGGCCCAACTCACCATTAGGAAAGGAGCCTGCACGTTGTGCCTTTCAGCTCTAGGGCAATGTAGCACACCCAGAGCAGAAGTCCTACTTCAGCCAGATCAGGCCTGCAAAGAAACTGCGTTTCAAAAGCCTTTGGAAGAGATGTTCCCGGTAGGCTGTAAGAGCACTGTGCAGAGCGAGTTGTTTCTTAGCTTCCCAAAGAGCTGGAAGCAAGATGCTGTGGGGCACCACTCGCCCTTTGGAAAGAAGCCTGCACGTTGTGCCTTTCAGCTCTAGGGGAATGTAGCACACCCAGAGCAGAAGTCCTACTTCAGCCAGATCAGGCCTGCAAAGAAACTGCGTTTCACAGGCCTTTGGAAGAGATGTTCCCGGTAGGCTGTAAGAGCACTGTGCAGAGTGAGTTGTTTCTTAGCTTCCCAAAGAGCTGGAAGCAAGATGCTTTGGGGCCCAACTCGCCCTTTGGAAAGAAGCCTGCACGTTGTGCCTTTCAGCTTTAGGGCAATGCCGCACACCCAGAGCAGAAGTTCTACTTCAGCGAGATCAGGCCTGCCAAGAAACTGCTTTTCACAGGCCTTGGAAGAGATGTTCCCGGTAGGCTGTAAGAGCACTGTGCAGAGCGAGTTGTTTCTTAGTTTCCCAAAGAGCTGGAAGCAAGATGCTGTGGGGCCCAACTCGCCCTTTGGAAAGAAGCCTGCACGTTGTGCCTTTCAGCTCTAGGGCAATGTAGCACACCCAGAGCAGAAGTTCTACTTCAGAGAGATCAGGCCTGCAAAGAAACTGCTTTTCACAGGCCTTTGGAAGAGATGTTCCCGGTAGGCTGTAAGAGCACTGTGCAGAGCGAGTTGTTTCTTAGCTTCCCAAAGAGACGGAAGCAAGATGCTGTGGGGCCCAACTCGCCCTTTGGAAAGAAGCCTGCACGTTGTGCCTTTCAGCTCTAGGGCAAAGTAGCACACCCAGAGCAGAAGTCCTACTTCAGCCAGATCAGGCCTGCAAAGAAACTGCGTTTCACAGCCCTTTGGAAGAGATGTTCCCGGTAGGCTGTAAGAGCACTGTGCAGAGCGAGTTGTTTCTTAGCTTCCCAAAGAGCTGGAAGAAAGATGCTGTTGGCCCCAACTCACCCTTTGGAAAGAAGCCTGCACGTTGTGCCTTTCAGCTCTAGGGCAATGTAGCACACCCAGAGCAGAAGTCCTACTTCAGCCAGATCAGGCCTGCAAAGAAACTGCGTTTCACAGGCCATTGGAAGAGATGTTCCCGGTAGGCTGTAAGAGCTCTGTGCAGAGCGAGTTGTTTCTTAGCTTCCCAAAGAGCTGGAAGCAAGATGCTGTGGGGCCCAACTCGCCCTATGGAAAGAAGCCTGCACGTTGTGCCTTTCAGCTCTAGGGAAATGTCGCACACTCAGAGCAGAAGTTCTACTTCAAGCAGATCACGCCTGCAAAGAAGCTGCGTTTCACATGCCTTTGGAAGAGATGTTCCTGGTAGGCTGTAAGAGCACTGTGCAGAGCGAGTTGTTTCTTAGCTTCCCAAAGAGCTGGAAGCAAGAGGCTGTGGGGCCCAAATCGCCCTTTGGAAAGAAGCCTGCACGTTGTGCCTTTCAGCTCTAGGGCAATGTAGCACACCCAGAGCAGAAGTACTACTTCAGCCAGATCAGGCCTGCAAAGAAACTGCGTTTCACAGGCCTTTGGAAGAGATGTTCCCGGTAGGCTGTAAGAGCACTGTGCAGAGCGACTTGTTTCTTAGCTTCCCAAAGAGCTGGAAGCAAGATGCTTTCGGGCCCAACTCGCCCTTTGGAAAGAAGCCTGCATGTTGTGCCTTTCAGCTCTAGGGCAATGTAGCACACCCAGAGCAGAAGTCTTACTTCAGCCAGATCAGGCCTGCAAAGAAACTGCGTTTCTCAGGCCTTTGGAAGAGATGTTCCCGGTAGGCTGTAAGAGCACTGTGCAGAGCGAGTTGTTTCTTAGCTTCCCAAAGAGCTGGAAGCAAGATGCTGTGGGGTCCAACTCGCCCTTTGGAAAGAAGCCTGCACGTTGTGCCTTTCAGCTCTAGGGCAATGTAGCACACCCAGAGCAGAAGTTCTACTTCAGCGAGATAAGGCCTGCAAAGAAACTGCTAATCACAGGCCTTTGGAAGAGATGTTCCCGGTAGGCTGTAAGAGCACTGTGCAGAGCGAGTTGTTTCTCAGCTTCCCAAAGAGATGGAAGCAAGATGCTGTGGGGCCCAACTCGCCCTTTGGAAAGAAGCCTGCACGTTGTGCCTTTCAGCTCTAGGGCAATGTAGCACACCCAGAGCAGAAGTCCTACTACAGCCAGATCAGGCCTGCAAAGAAACTGCGTTTCACAGGCCTTTGGAGGAGACTTTCCTCGTAGGCTGTAAGAGCACTGTGCAGAGCGAGTTTTTTCTTACCTTTTCAAAGTGCTGGAAGCAAGATGCTGTGGGGCCCAACTCGCCGTTTGGAAAGACGCCTGCACCTTGTGCCTTTCAGCTCTAGGGCAATGTAGCACACCCAGAGCAGAAGTTCTACTTCAGAGAGATCAGGCCTGCAAAGAAACTGCTTTTCACAGGCCTTTGGAAGAGATGTTCCCGGTAGGCTGTAAGAGCACTGTGCAGAGGGAGTTGTTTCTTAGCTTCCCAAAGAGACGGAAGCAAGATGCTGTGGGGCCCAACTCGCCCTTTGGAAAGATGCCTGCACGTTGTGCCTTTCAGCTCTAGGGCAAAGTAGCACACCCAGAGCAGAAGTCCTACTTCAGCCAGATCAGTCCTGCAAAGAAACTGCGTTTCACAGCCCTTTGGAAGAGATGTTCCCGGTAGGCTGTAAGAGCACTGTGCAGAGCGAGTTGTTTCTTAGCTTCCCAAAGAGCTGGAAGCAAGATGCTGTGGGGCCCAACTCGCCCTTTGGAAAGAAGCCTGCACGTTGTGCCTTTCAGCTCTAGGGCAATGTAGCACACCCAGAGCTGAAGTCCTACTTCAGCCAGAACAGGCCTGCAAAGAAACTGCGTTTCACAGGCCTTTGGAAGAGATGTTCCCAGTAGGCTGTAAGAGCACTGTGCAGAGCGAGTTGTTTCTTAGCTTCCCAAAGAGCTGGAAGCAAGATGCTGTTGGGCCCAACTCACCATTAGGAAAGGAGCCTGCACGTTGTGCCTTTCAGCTCTAGGGCAATGTAGCACACCCAGAGCAGAAGTTCTACTTCAAGCAGATCACGCCTGCAAAGAAACTGCGTTTCACAGGCCTTTGGAAGAGATGTTCCCTGTAGGCAGTAAGAGCACTGTGCAGAGCGAGTTGTTTCTTACCTTCCCAAAGAGCTGGAAGCAAGATGCTGTGTGCCCCAACTCGCCCTTTGGAAAGAAGCCTGCACGTTGTGCCTTTCAGCTCTAGGGCAATGTAGCACACCCAGAGGAGAAGTTCTACTTCAAGCAGATCACGCCTGCAAAGAAGCTGTGTTTCACATGCCTTTGGAAGAGATGTTCCCAGTAGGCTGTAAGAGCACTGTGCAGAGCGAGTTGTTTCTTAGCTTCCCAAAGAGCTGGAAGCAAGATGCTTTGGGGCCCAACTCGCCCTTTGGAAAGAAGCCTGCACGTTGTGCCTTTCAGCTCTAGGGCAATGTAGCACACCCAGAGCAGAAGTCTTACTTCAGCCAGATCAGGCCTGCAAAGAAACTGCGTTTCTCAGGCCTTTGGAAGAGATGTTCCCGGTAAGCTGTAAGAGCACTGTGCAGAGCGAGTTGTTTCTTAGCTTCCCAAGAGCTGGAAGCAAGATGCTGTGGGGCCCAACTCGCCCTTTGGAAAGAAGCCTGCACGTTGTGCCTTTCAGCTCTAGGGCAAAGTAGCACCCCCAGAGCAGAAGTCCTACTTCAGCCAGATCATGCCTGCAAAGAAACTGCTTTTCACAGGCCTTTGGAAGAGATGTTCCCGGTAGGCTGTAAGAGCACTGTGCAGAGCGAGTTGTTTCTTAGCTTCCCAAAGAGCTGGAAGCAAGATGCTGTGGGGCCCAACTCGCCCTTTGGAAAGAAGCCTGCACCTTGTGCCTTTCAGCTCTAGGGCAATGTGGCACACCCAGAGCAGAAGTTCTACTTCAAGCAGATCACGCCTGCAAAGAAACTGCGTTTCACAGGCCTTTGGAAGAGATGTTCCCTGTAGGATGTAAGAGCACAGTGCAGAGCGAGTTCTTTCTTAGCTTCCCAAAGAGCTGGAAGCAAGATGCTGTGGGCCCCAACTCGCCCTTTGGAAAGAAGCCTGCACCTTGTGCCTTTCAGCTCTAGGGCAATGTAGCACACCCAGAGCAGAAGTCCTACTTCAGCCAGATCAGGCCTGCAAAGAAATTGCGTTTCACATGCCTTTGGAAGAGATGTTCCCGGTAGGCTGTAAGAGCACTCTGCAGAGCGAGTTGTTTCTTAGCTTCCCAAAGAGCTGGAAGCAAGATGCTGTGGGGCCCAACTCGCCCTTTGGAAAGAAGCCTGCACCTTGTGCCTTTCAGCTCTAGGGCAATGTAGCACACCCAGAGCAGAAGTTCTACTTCAGCCAGATCAGGCCTGCAAAGAAACTGCGTTTCACAGGCCTTTGGAAGAGATGTTCCCTGTAGGCTGTAAGAGCACTGTTCAGAGCGAGTTATTTCTTAGCTTCCCAAAGAGCTGGAAGCAAGATGCTGTGGGGCCCAACTCGCCCTTTGGAAAGAAGCCTGCACGTTGTGCCTTTCAGCTCTAGGGCAATGTAGCACACCCAGAGCAGAAGTTCTACTTCAAGCAGATCACGCCTGCAAAGAAGCTGTGTTTCACATGCCTTTGGAAGAGATGTTCCCGGTAGGCTGTAAGAGCACTGTGCAGAGCGAGTTCTTTCTTAGCTTCCCAAAGAGCTGGAAGCAAGATGCTGTGGGCCCCAACTCGCCCTTTGGAAAGAAGCCTGCACGTTGTGCCTTTCAGCTCTAGGGCAATGAAGCACAGCCAGAGCAGAAGTTCTACTTCAAGCAGATCACGCCTGCAAAGAAGCTGTGTTTCACATGCCTTTGGAAGAGATGTTCCCGGTAGGCTGTAAGAGCACTGTGCAGAGCGAGTTGTTTCTTAGCTTCCCAAAGAGCTGGAAGCAAGATGCTTTGGGGCCCAACTCGCCCTTTGGAAAGAAGCCTGCACGTTGTGCCTTTCAGCTCTAGGGCAATGTAGCACACTCAGAGCAGAAGTCCTACTTCAGCCAGATCAGGCCTGCAAAGAAACTGCGTTTCACAGGCCTTTGGAAGAGATGTTCCCGGTAGGCTGTAAGAGCACTGTGCTGAGCGAGTTGTTTCTTAGCTTCCCAAAGAGCTGGAAGCAAGATGCTGTTGGGCCCAACTCACCATTAGGAAAGAAGCCTGCACCTTGTGCCTTTCAGCTCTAGGGCAATGTAGCACACCCAGAGCAGAAGTCCTACTTCAGCCAGATCAGGCCTGCAAAGAAACTGCGTTTCACAGGCATTTGGAAGAAATGTTCCCGGTAGGCTGTAACAGCAGTGTGCAGAGCGAGTTGTTTCTTAGCTTCCCAAAGAGCTGGAAGCAAGATGCTTTTGGGCCCAACTCACCATTAGGAAAGGAGCCTGCACGTTGTGCCTTTCAGCTCTAGGGCAATGTAGCACACCCAGAGCAGAAGTCCTACTTCAGCCAGATCAGGCCTGCAAAGAAACTGCGTTTCACAGGCCTTTGGAAGAGATGTTCCCGGTAGGCTGTAAGAGCACTGTGCAGAGCGAGTTGTTTCTTAGCTTCCCAAAGAGCTGGAAGCAAGATGCTGTCTGCCCAACTCGCCGTTTGGAATGAAGCCTGCACGTTGTGCCTTTCAGCTCTAGGGCAATGTAGCACACCCAGAGCAGGAGTCCTACTTCAGCCAGATCAGGCCTGCAAAGAAACTGCGTTTCACAGGCCTTTGGAGGAGATGTTCCCGGTAGGCTGTAAGAGCACTGTGCAGAGCGAGTTGTTTCTTAGCTTCCCAAAGAGCTGGAAGCAAGATGCTGTGGGGCCCAACTCACCCTTAGGAAAGAAGCCTGCACGTTGTGCCTTTCAGCTCTAGGGCAATGTAGCACACCCAGAGCAGAAGTCCTACTTCAGCCAGATCAGGCCTGCAAAGAAACTGCGTTTCACATGCCTTTGGAAGAGATGTTCCCGGTAGGCTGTAAGAGCACTGTGCAGAGCGCGTTGTTTCTTAGCTTTCCAAAGAGCTGGAAGCAAGATGCTGTGGGGCCCAACTCGCCCTTTGGAAAGAAGCCTGCACGTTGTGCCTTTCAGCTCTAGGGCAATGTAGCACACACAGAGCAGAAGTCCTACTTCAGCCAGATCAGGCCTGCAAACAAACTGCGTTTCAGAGGCCTTTGGAAGAGGTGTTCCCGGTAGGCTGTAAGAGCACTGTGCAGAGCGAGTTGTTTCTTAGCTTCCCAAAGAGCTGGAAGCAAGATGCTGTGGGGCCCAACTCGCCCTTTGGAAAGAAGCCTGCACGTTGTGCCTTTCAGCTCTAGGGTAATGTAGCACAACCAGAGCAGAAGTCCTACTTCAGCCAGATCAGGCCTGCAAAGAAACTGCTTTTCACAGGCCTTTGGAAGAGATGTTCCCGGTAGACTGTAAGAGCACTGTGCAGAGAGAGTTGTATCTTAGCTTCCCAAAGAGCTGGAAGCAAGATGCTGTGGGGCCCAACTCGCCCTTTGGAAAGAAGCCTGCACGTTGTGCCTTTCAGCTCTAGGGCAAAGTAGCACACCCAGAGCAGAAGTCCTACTTCAGCCAGATCAGGCCTGCAAAGAAACTGCGTTTCACAGGCCTTTGGAAGAGATGTTCCCGGTAGGCTGTAAGAGCACTGTGCAGAGCGAGTTGTTTCTTAGCTTCCCAAAGAGCTGGAAGCAAGATGCTGTGGGGCCCAACTCGCCCTTTGGAAAGAAGCCTGCACGTTGTGCCTTTCAGCTCTAGGGCAATGTAGCACACTCAGAGCAGAAGTCCTACTTCAGCCAGATCAGGCCTGCAAAGAAACTGCGTTTCACAGGCCTTTGGAAGAGATGTTCCCGGTAGGCTGTAAGAGCACTGTGCAGAGCGAGTTGTTTCTTAGCTTCCCAAAGAGCTGGAAGCAAGATGCTGTTGGGCCCAACTCACCATTAGGAAAGAAGCCTGCACCTTGTGCCTTTCAGCTCTAGGGCAATGTAGCACACCCAGAGCAGAAGTCCTACTTCAGCCAGATCAGGCCTGCAAAGAAACTGCGTTTCACATGCCTTTGGAAGAGATGTTCCCGGTAGGCTGTAAGAGCACTGTGCAGAGCGAGTTGTTTCTTAGCTTCCCAAAGAGCTGGAAGCAAGATGCTGTGGGGCCCAACTCGTCCTTTGGAAAGAAGCCTGCATGTTGTGCCTTTCAGCTCTAGTGCAATGTAGCACACCCAGAGCAGAAGTCCTACTTCAGCCATGTCAGGCCTGCAAAGAAACTGCGTTTCACAGGGCTTTGGAAGAGATGTTCCCGGTAGGCTGTAAGAGCACTGTGCACAGCGAGTTGTTTCTTAGCTTCCCAAAGAGCTGGAAGCAAGATGCTGTGGGGCCCAACTCGTCCTTTGGAAAGAAGACTGCACGTTGTGCCTTTCTGCTCTAGGGCAATGTAGCACACCCAGAGCAGAAGTCCTACTTCAGCCAGATCAGGCCTGCAAAGAAACTGCGTTTCACAGGCCTTTGGAAGAGATGTTCCCGGTAGGCTGTAAGAGCACTGTGCAGAGCGAGTTGTTTCTTAGCTTCCCAAAGAGCTGGAAGCAAGATGCTGTGGGGCCTAATTCGCCCTTTGGAAAGAAGCCTGCACATTGTGCCTTTCAGCTCTACGGCAATGCCGCACACTCAGAGCAGAAGTTCTACTTCAAGCAGATCACGCCTGCAAAGAAGCTGCGTTTCACATGCCTTTGGAAGAGATGTTCCCGGTAGGCTGTAAGAGCACTGTGCAGAGCGAGTTGTTTCTTAGCTTCCCAAAGAGCTGGAAGCAAGATGCTGTGGGGCCCAACTCGCCCTTTGGAAAGAAGCCTGCACGTTGTGCCTTTCAGCTCTAGGGCAATGTAGCACACCCAGAGCAGAAGTCCTACTTCAGCCAGATCAGGCCTGCAAAGAAACTGCGTTTCACAGGCCTTTGGAAGAGATGTTCCCAGTAGGCTGTAAGAGCACTGTGCAGAGCGAGTTGTTTCTTAGCTTCCCAAAGAGCTGGAAGCAAGATGCTGTTGGGCCCAACTCACCATTAGGAAAGGAGCCTGCACGTTGTGCCTTTCAGCTCTAGGGCAATGTAGCACACCCAGAGCAGAAGTCCTACTTCAGCCAGATCAGGCCTGCAAAGAAACTGCGTTTCACAGGCCTTTGGAAGAGATGTTCCCGGTAGGCTGTAAGAGCACTGTGCAGAGCGAGTTGTTTCTTAGCTTCCCAAAGAGCTGGAAGCAAGATGTTGTGGGGCCCAACTCGCCCTTTGGAAAGAAGCCTGCACGTTGTGCCTTTCAGCTCTAGGACAATGTAGCACACCCAGAGCAGAAGTCCTACTTCAGCCAGATCAGGCCTGCAAAGAAACTGCGTTTCACAGGCCTTTGGAAGAGATGTTCCCGGTAGGCTGTAAGAGCACTGTGCAGAGAGAGTTGTTTCTTAGCTTCCCAAAGAGCTGGAAGCAAGATGCTGTGGGGCCCAAATCGCCCTTTGGAAAGAAGCCTGCTCGTTGTGCCTTTCAGCTCTAGGGCAATGTAGCACACCCAGAGCAGAAGTCCTACTTCAGCCAGATCAGGCCTGCAAAGAAACTGCTTTTCACAGGTCTTTGGAAGAGATGTTCCCGGTAGGCAGTAAGAGCTCTGTGCAGAGCGAGTTGTTTCTTAGCTTTCCAAAGAGCTGTAAGCAAGATGCTGTGGGGCCCAACTCACCCTTTGGAAAGAAGCCTGCACGTTGTGCCTTTCTGCTCTAGGGCAATGTAGCACACCCAGAGCAGGAGTCCTACTTCAGCCAGATCAGGCCTGCAAAGAAACTGCGTTTCACAGGCCTTTGGAGGAGATGTTCCCGGTAGGCTGTAAGAGCACTGTGCAGAGCGAGTTGTTTCTTAGCTTCCCAAAGAGCTGGAAGCAAGATGCTGTGGGGCCCAACTCGCCCTTTGGAAAGAAGCCTGCACGTTGCGCCTTTCAGCTCTAGGGCAATGTAGCACTCCCAGAGCAGAAGTCCTACTTCAGCCAGATCAGGCCTGCAAAGAAACTGCATTTCACAGGCTTTTGGAAGAGATGTTCCCGGTAGGCTGTAAGAGCACTGTGCAGAGCGAGTTGTTTCTTAGCTTCCCAAAGAGCTGGAAGAAAGATGCTGTGGGGCCCAACTCGCCCTTTGGAAAGGAGCCTGCACGTTGTGCCTTTAAGCTCTAGGGCAATGTAGCACACCCAGAGCAGAAGTCCTACTTCAGCCAGATCAGGAGTGCAAAGAAACCGCGTTTCACAGGCCTTTGGAAGAGATGTTCCCGGTAGGCTGTAAGAGCACTGTGCAGAGCGAGTTGTTTCTTAGCTTCCCAAAGCGCTGGAAGCAAGATGCTGTTGGGCCCAACTCACCATTAGGAAAGGAGCCTGCACGTTGTGCCTTTCAGCTCTAGGGCAACGTAGCACACCCAGAGCAGAAGTCCTACTTCAGCCAGATCAGGCCTGCAAAGAAACTGCGTTTCACAGGCCTTTGGAAGAGATGTTCCCGGTAGGCTGTAAGAGCACTGTGCAGAGCGAGTTGTTTATTAGCTTCCCAAAGAGCTGGAAGCAAGATGCTGTCTGCCCAACTCGCCCTTTGGAAAGAAGCCTGCACGTTGTGCCTTTCAGCTCTAGGGCAATGTAGCACACCCAGAGCAGGAGTCCTACTTCAGCCAGATCAGGCCTGCAAAGAAACTGCGTTTCACAGGCCTTTGGAAGAGATGTTCCCGGTAGGCTGTAAGAGCACTGTGAAGAGCGAGTTGTTTCTTAGCTTCCCAAAGAGCTGGAAGAAAGATGCTGTGGGGCCCAACTCGCCCTTTGGAAAGGAGCCTGCACGTTGTGCCTTTAAGCTCTAGGGCAATGTAGCACACCCAGAGCAGAAGTCCTACTTCAGCCAGATCAGGAGTGCAAAGAAACTGCGTTTCACAGGCCTTTGGAAGAGATGTTCCCGGTAGGCTGTAAGAGCACTGTGCAGAGCGAGTTGTTTCTTAGCTTCCCAAAGAGCTGGAAGCAAGATGCTGTGGGGCCCAACTCGCCCTTTGGAAAGAAGCCTGCACGTTGTGCCTTTCAACTCTAGGGCAATGTAGCACACCCAGAGCAGAAGTTCTACTTCAAGCAGATCACGCCTGCAAAGAAGCTGTGTTTCACATGCCTTTGGAAGAGATGTTCCCGGTAGGCTGTAAGAGCACTGTGCAGAGCGAGTTGTTTCTTAGCTTCCCAAAGAGCTGGAAGCAAGATGCTGTGGGGCCCAACTCGCCCTTTGGAAAGAAGCCTGCACGTTGTGCCTTTCAGCTCTAGGGCAAAGCAGCACACCCAGAGCAGAAGTCCTACTTCAGCCAGATCAGGCCTGCAGAGAAACTGCGTTTCACAGGCCTTTGTAAGAGATGTTCCCGGTAGGCTGTAAGAGCACTGTGCAGAGCGAGTTGTTTCTTAGCTTCCCAAAGAGCTGGAAGCAAGATGCTGTTGGGCCCAACTCACCATTAGGAAAGGAGCCTGCACGTTGTGCCTTTCAGCTCTAGGGCAATGTAGCACACCCAGAGCAGAAGTCCTACTTCAGCCAGATCAGGCCTGCAAAGAAACTGCGTTTCACAGGCCTTTGGAAGAGATGTTCCCGGTAGGCTGTAAGAGCACTGTGCAGAGCGAGTTGTTTCTTAGCTTCCCAAAGAGCTGGAAGCAAGATGTTGTGGGGCCCAACTCGCCCTTTGGAAAGAAGCCTGCACGTTGTGCCTTTCAGCTCTAGGACAATGTAGCACACCCAGAGCAGAAGTCCTACTTCAGCCAGATCAGGCCTGCAAAGAAACTGCGTTTCACAGGCCTTTGGAAGAGATGTTCCCGGTAGGCTGTAAGAGCACTGTGCAGAGAGAGTTGTTTCTTAGCTTCCCAAAGAGCTGGAAGCAAGATGCTGTCGGGCCCAAATCGCCCTTTGGAAAGAAGCCTGCTCGTTGTGCCTTTCAGCTCTAGGGCAATGTAGCACACCCAGAGCAGAAGTCCTACTTCAGCCAGATCAGGCCTGCAAAGAAACTGCTTTTCACAGGTCTTTGGAAGAGATGTTCCCGGTAGGCAGTAAGAGCTCTGTGCAGAGCGAGTTGTTTCTTAGCTTTCCAAAGAGCTGTAAGCAAGATGCTGTGGGGCCCAACTCGCCCTTTGGAAAGAAGCCTGCACGTTGTGCCTTTCTGCTCTAGGGCAATGTAGCACACCCAGAGCAGGAGTCCTACTTCAGCCAGATCAGGCCTGCAAAGAAACTGCGTTTCACAGGCCTTTGGAGGAGATGTTCCCGGTAGGCTGTAAGAGCACTGTGCAGAGCGAGTTGTTTCTTAGCTTCCCAAAGAGCTGGAAGCAAGATGCTGTGGGGCCCAACTCGCCCTTTGGAAAGAAGCCTGCACGTTGCGCCTTTCAGCTCTAGGGCAATGTAGCACACCCAGAGCAGAAGTCCTACTTCAGCCAGATCAGGCCGGCAAAGAAACTGCGTTTCACAGGCTTTTGGAAGAGATGTTCCCGGTAGGCTGTAAGAGCACTGTGCAGAGCGAGTTGTTTCTTAGCTTCCCAAAGAGCTGGAAGAAAGATGCTGTGGGGCCCAACTCGCCCTTTGGAAAGGAGCCTGCACGTTGTGCCTTTAAGCTCTAGGGCAATGTAGCACACCCAGAGCAGAAGTCCTACTTCAGCCAGATCAGGAGTGCAAAGAAACTGCATTTCACAGACCTTTGGAAGAGATGTTCCCGGTAGGCTGTAAGAGCACTGTGCAGAGCGAGTTGTTTCTTAGCTTCCCAATGCGCTGGAAGCAAGATGCTGTTGGGCCCAACTCACCATTAGGAAAGGAGCCTGCACGTTGTGACTTTCAGCTCTAGGGCAACGTAGCACACCCAGAGCAGAAGTCCTACTTCAGCCAGATCAGGAGTGCAAAGAAACTGCGTTTCACAGGCCTTTGGAAGAGATGTTCCCGGTAGGCTGTAAGAGCACTGTGCAGAGCGAGTTGTTTCTTAGCTTCCCAAAGAGCTGGAAGCAAGATGCTGTGGGGCCCAACTCGCCCTTTGGAAAGAAGCCTGCACGTTGTGCCTTTCAACTCTAGGGCAATGTAGCACACCCAGAGCAGAAGTTCTACTTCAAGCAGATCACGCCTGCAAAGAAGCTGTGTTTCACATGCCTTTGGAAGAGATGTTCCCGGTAGGCTGTAAGAGCACTGTGCAGAGCGAGTTGTTTCTTAGCTTCCCAAAGAGCTGGAAGCAAGATGCTGTGGGGCCCAACTCGCCCTTTGGAAAGAAGCCTGCACGTTGTGCCTTTCAGCTCTAGGGCAAAGCAGCACACCCAGAGCAGAAGTCCTACTTCAGCCAGATCAGGCCTGCAGAGAAACTGCGTTTCACAGGCCTTTGTAAGAGATGTTCCCGGTAGGCTGTAAGAGCACTGTGCAGAGCGAGTTGTTTCTTAGCTTCCCAAAGAGCTGGAAGCAAGATGCTGTTGGGCCCAACTCACCATTAGGAAAGGAGCCTGCACGTTGTGCCTTTCAGCTCTAGGGCAATGTAGCACACCCAGAGCAGAAGTCCTACTTCAGCCAGATCAGGCCTGCAAAGAAACTGCGTTTCACAGGCCTTTGGAAGAGATGTTCCCGGTAGGCTGTAAGAGCACTGTGCAGAGCGAGTTGTTTCTTAGCTTCCCAAAGAGCTGGAAGCAAGATGTTGTGGGGCCCAACTCGCCCTTTGGAAAGAAGCCTGCACGTTGTGCCTTTCAGCTCTAGGACAATGTAGCACACCCAGAGCAGAAGTCCTACTTCAGCCAGATCAGGCCTGCAAAGAAACTGCGTTTCACAGGCCTTTGGAAGAGATGTTCCCGGTAGGCTGTAAGAGCACTGTGCAGAGAGAGTTGTTTCTTAGCTTCCCAAAGAGCTGGAAGCAAGATGCTGTCGGGCCCAAATCGCCCTTTGGAAAGAAGCCTGCTCGTTGTGCCTTTCAGCTCTAGGGCAATGTAGCACACCCAGAGCAGAAGTCCTACTTCAGCCAGATCAGGCCTGCAAAGAAACTGCTTTTCACAGGTCTTTGGAAGAGATGTTCCCGGTAGGCAGTAAGAGCTCTGTGCAGAGCGAGTTGTTTCTTAGCTTTCCAAAGAGCTGTAAGCAAGATGCTGTGGGGCCCAACTCGCCCTTTGGAAAGAAGCCTGCACGTTGTGCCTTTCTGCTCTAGGGCAATGTAGCACACCCAGAGCAGGAGTCCTACTTCAGCCAGATCAGGCCTGCAAAGAAACTGCGTTTCACAGGCCTTTGGAGGAGATGTTCCCGGTAGGCTGTAAGAGCACTGTGCAGAGCGAGTTGTTTCTTAGCTTCCCAAAGAGCTGGAAGCAAGATGCTGTGGGGCCCAACTCGCCCTTTGGAAAGAAGCCTGCACGTTGCGCCTTTCAGCTCTAGGGCAATGTAGCACACCCAGAGCAGAAGTCCTACTTCAGCCAGATCAGGCCGGCAAAGAAACTGCGTTTCACAGGCTTTTGGAAGAGATGTTCCCGGTAGGCTGTAAGAGCACTGTGCAGAGCGAGTTGTTTCTTAGCTTCCCAAAGAGCTGGAAGAAAGATGCTGTGGGGCCCAACTCGTGTTCCCGGTAGGCTGTAAGAGCACTGTGCAGAGCGAGTTGTTTCTTAGCTTCCCAAAGAGCTGGAAGCAAGATGCTGTCTGCCCAACTCGCCATTTGGAATGAAGCCTGCACGTTGTGCCTTTCAGCTCTAGGGCAATGTAGCACACCCAGAGCAGGAGTCCTACTTCAGCCAGATCAGGCCGGCAAAGAAACTGCGTTTCACAGGCCTTTGGAGGAGATGTTCCCGGTAGGCTGTAAGAGCACTGTGCAGAGCGAGTTGTTTCTTAGCTTCCCAAAGAGCTGGAAGCAAGATGCTGTGGGGCCCAACTCGCCCTTTGGAAAGAAGCCTGCACGTTGCGCCTTTCAGCTCTAGGGCAATGTAGCACACCCAGAGCAGAAGTCCTACTTCAGCCAGATCAGGCCTGCAAAGAAACTGCGTTTCACAGGCTTTTGGAAGAGATGTTCCCGGTAGGCTGTAAGAGCACTGTGCAGAGCGAGTTGTTTCTTAGCTTCCCAAAGAGCTGGAAGAAAGATGCTGTGGGGCCCAACTCGCCCTTTGGAAAGGAGCCTGCACGTTGTGCCTTTAAGCTCTAGGGCAATGTAGCACACCCAGAGCAGAAGTCCTACTTCAGCCAGATCAGGAGTGCAAAGAAACTGCATTTCACAGACCTTTGGAAGAGATGTTCCCGGTAGGCTGTAAGAGCACTGTGCAGAGCGAGTTGTTTCTTAGCTTCCCAATGCGCTGGAAGCAAGATGCTGTTGGGCCCAACTCACCATTAGGAAAGGAGCCTGCACGTTGTGACTTTCAGCTCTAGGGCAACGTAGCACACCCAGAGCAGAAGTCCTACTTCAGCCAGATCAGGCCTGCAAAGAAACTGCGTTTCACAGGCCTTTGGAAGAGATGTTCCCGGTAGGCTGTAAGAGCACTGTGCAGAGCGAGTTGTTTCTTAGCTTCCCAAAGAGCTGGAAGCAAGATGCTGTCTGCCCAACTCGCCATTTGGAATGAAGCCTGCACGTTGTGCCTTTCAGCTCTAGGGCAATGTAGCACACCCAGAGCAGGAGTCCTACTTCAGCCAGATCAGGCCGGCAAAGAAACTGCGTTTCACAGGCCTTTGGAGGAGATGTTCCCGGTAGGCTGTAAGAGCACTGTGCAGAGCGAGTTGTTTCTTAGCTTCCCAAAGAGCTGGAAGCAAGATGCTGTGGGGCCCAACTCGCCCTTTGGAAAGAAGCCTGCACGTTGCGCCTTTCAGCTCTAGGGCAATGTAGCACACCCAGAGCAGAAGTTCTCCTTCAAGCAGATCACGCCTGCAAAGAAGCTGTGTTTCACATGCCTTTGGAAGAGATGTTCCCCGTAGGCTGTAAGAGCACTGTGCAGAGCGAGTTGTTTCTTAGCTTCCCAAAGAGCTGGAAGCAAGATGCTGTGGGGCCCAACTCGCCCTTTGGAAAGAAGCCTGCACGTTGCGCCTTTCAGCTCTAGGGCAATGTAGCACACCCAGAGCAGAAGTCCTACTTCAGCCAGATCAGGCCTGCAAAGAAACTGCGTTTCACAGGCCTTTGGAAGAGATGTTCCCGGTAGGCTGTAAGAGCACTGTGCAGAGCGAGTTGTTTCTTAGCTTCCCAAAGAGCTGGAAGCAAAATGCTGTGGGGCCCAACTCGCCCTTTGGAAAGGAGCCTGCACGTTGTGCCTTTAAGCTCTAGGGCAATGTAGCACACCCAGAGCAGAAGTCCTACTTCAGCCAGATCAGGAGTGCAAAGAAACTGCGTTTCACAGGCCTTTGGAAGAGATGTTCCCGGTAGGCTGTAAGAGCACTGTGCAGAGCGAGTTGTTTCTTAGCTTCACAAAGCGCTGGAAGCAAGATGCTGTTGGGCCCAACTCACCATTAGGAAAGGAGCCTGCACGTTGTGCCTTTCAGCTCTAGGGCAATGTAGCACACCCAGAGCAGAAGTCCTACTTCAGCCAGATCAGGCCTGCAAAGAAACTGCGTTTCACAGGCCTTTGGAAGAGATGTTCCCGGTAGGCTGTAAGAGCACTGTGCAGAGCGAGTTGTTTCTTAGCTTCCCAAAGAGCTGGAAGCAAGATGCTGTCTGCCCAACTCGCCCTTTGGAATGAAGCCTGCACGTTGTGCCTTTCAGCTCTAGGACAAAGTAGCACACCCAGAGCAGAAGTGCTACTTCAGCCAGATCAGGCCTGCAAAGAAACTGCGTTTCACAGGCCTTTGGAAGAGATGTTCCCGGTAGGCTGTAAGAGCACTGTGCAGAGCGAGTTGTTTCTTAGCTTCCCAAAGAGCTGGAAGCAAGATGCTGTGGGGCCCAATTCGCCCTTTGGAAAGAAGCCTGCACGTTGTGTCTTTCAGCTCTGGGGCAATGCCGCACACTCAGAGCAGAAGTTCTACTTCAAGCAGATCACGCCTGCAAAGAAGCTGCGTTTCACATGCCTTTGGAAGAGATGTTCCCGGTAGGCTGTAAGAGCACTGTGCAGAGCGAGTTGTTTCTTAGCTTCCCAAAGAGCTGGAAGCAAGATGCTGTGGGGCCCAACTCGCCCTTTGGAAAGCAGCCTGCACGTTGTGCCTTTCAGCTCTAGGGCAATGTAGCACACCCAGAGCAGAAGTTCTACTTCAGCGAGATCAGGCCTGCAAAGAAATTGCTTTTCACAGGCCTTTGGAAGAGATGTTCCCCGTAGGCTGTAAGAGCACTGTGCAGAGCGAGTTGTTTCTTAGCTTCCCAAAGAGCTGGAAGCAAGATGCTGTGGGGCCCAACTCGCCCTTTGGAAAGAAGCCTGCACGTTGTGCCTTTCAGCTCTAGGGCAATGTAGCACACCCAGAGCAGAAGTCCTACTTCAGCCAGATCAGGCCTGCAAAGAAACTGCGTTTCACAGGCCTTTGGAAGAGATGTTCCTGGTAGGCTGTAAGAGCACTGTGCAGAGCGAGTTGTTTCTTAGCTTCCCAAAGAGCTGGAAGCAAGATGCTGTGGGGCCCAACTCGCCCTTTGGAAAGAAGCCTGCACGTTGTGCCTTTCAGCTCTATGGCAATGTAGCACACCCAGAGCAGAAGTCCTACTTCAGCCAGATCAGGCCTGCAAAGAAACTGCTTTTCACAGGCCTTTGGAAGAGCTGTTCCCGGTAGGCTGTAAGAGCACTGTGCAGAGCGAGTTGTTTCTTAGCTTCCCAAAGAGCTGGAAGCAAGATGCTGTGGGGCCCAACTCGCCCTTTGGAAAGCAGCCTGCACGTTGTGCCTTTCAGATCTAGGGCAATGTAGCATACCCAGAGCAGAAGTTCTACTTCAGCGAGATCAGGCCTGCAAAGAAATTGCTTTTCACAGGCCTTTGGAAGAGATGTTCCCCGTAGGCTGTAAGAGCACTGTGCAGAGCGAGTTGTTTCTTAGCTTCCCAAAGACCTGGAAGCAAGATGCTGTGGGGCCCAACTCGCCCTTTGGAAAGAAGCCTGCACGTTGTGCCTTTCAGCTCTAGGGCAATGTAGCACACCCAGAGCAGAAGTCCTACTTCAGCCAGATCAGGCCTGCAAAGAAACTGCGTTTCACAGGCCTTTGGAAGAGATGTTCCCGGTAGGCTGTAAGAGCACTGTGCAGAGCGAGTTGTTTCTTAGCTTCCCAAAGAGCTGGAAGCAAGATGCTGTGGGGCCCAACTCGCCCTTTGGAAAGAAGCCTGCACCTTGTGCCTTTCTGCTCTAGGGCAACGTACACACCCAGAGCAGGAGTCCTACTTCAGCCAGATCAGGCCTGCAAAGAAACTGCGTTTCACAGGCCTTTGGAAGAGATGTTCCCGGTAGGCTGTAAGAGCACTGTGCAGAGCGACTTGTTCTTTAGCTTCCCTAAGAGCTGGAAGCAAGATGCTGTTGGGCCCAACTCACCATTAGGAAAGAAGCCTGCACGTTGTGCCTTTCAGCTCTAGGGCAATGTAGCACACCCAGAGCAGAAGTCCTACTTCAGCCAGATCACGCCTGCAAAGAAACTGCGTTTCACAGGCCTTTGGAAGACATGTTCCCGGTAGGCTGTAAGAGCACTGTGCAGAGCGAGTTGTTTCTTAGCTTCCCAAAGAGCTGGAAGCAAGATGCTGTGGGGCCCAACTCGCCCTTTGGAAAGAAGCCTGCACCTTGTGCCTTTCAGCTCTAGGGCAATGTAGCACACCCAGAGCAGAAGTCCTACTTCAGCCAGATCAGGCCTGCAAAGAAACTGCGTTTCACAGGCCTTTGGAAGAGATGTTCCCGGTAGGCTGTAAGAGCACCGTGCAGAGCGAGTTCTTTCTTAGCATCCCAAAGAGCTGGAAGCAAGATGCTGTGGGCCCCAACTCGCCCTTTGGAAAGAAGCCTGCACGTTGTGCCTTTCAGCTCTAGGGCAATGTAGCACACCCAGAGCAGAAGTTCTACTTCAAGCAGATCACGCCTGCAAAGAAGCTGCGTTTCACATGCCTTTGGAAGAGATGATCCCGGTAGGCTGGAAGAGCACTGTGCAGAGCGAGTCGTTTCTTAGCTTCCCAAAGAGCTGGAAGCAAGATGCTTTGGGGCCAACTCGCCCTTTGGAAGGAAGCCTGCACGTTGTGCCTTTCAGCTCTAGGGCAATGTAGCACACCCAGAGCAGAAGTCTTACTTCAGCCAGATCAGGCCTGCAAAGAAACTGCGTTTCTCAGGCCTTTGGAAGAGATGTTCCTGGTAGGCTGTAAGAGCACTGTGCAGAGCGAGTTGTTTCTTAGCTTCCCAAAGAGCTGGAAGCAAGATGCTGTTGGGCCCAACTCGCCCTTTGGAAAGAAGCCTGCACGTTGTGCCTTTCAGCTCTAGGGCAATGTAGCACACCCAGAGCAGAAGTCCTGCTTCAGCCAGATCAGGCCTGCAAAGAAACTGCGTTTCACAGGCCTTTGGAAGAGATGTTCCCGGTAGGCTGTAAGAGCACTGTGCAGAGCGAGTTGTTTCTTAGCTTCCCAAAGAGCTGGAAGCAAGATGCTGTTGGGCCCAACTCACCATTAGGAAAGGAGCCTGAACGTTGTGCCTTTCAGCTCTAGTGCGATGTAGCACACCCAGAGCAGAAGTCCTACTTCAGCCAGATCAGGCCTGCAAAGAAACTGCGTTTCACAGGCCTTTGGAAGAGATGTTCCCGGTAGGCTGTAAGAGCACTGTGCAGAGCGAGTTGTTTCTTAGCATCCCAAAGAACTCGAAGCAAGATGCTGTTCGGCCCAACTCACCATTAGGAAAGGAGCCTGCACGTTGTGCCTTTCTGCTCTAGGGCAATGTAGCACACCCAGAGCAGAAGTCCTACTTCAGCCAGATCAGGCCTGCAAAGAAACTGCGTTTCACAGGCCTTTGGAGGAGATGTTCCCGGTAGGCTGTAAGAGCACTGTGCAGAGCGAGTTGTTTCTTAGCTTCCCAAAGAGCTGGAAGCAAGATGCTGTGGGGCCCAACTCGCCCTTTGGAAAGAAGCCTGCACGTTGCGCCTTTCAGCTCTAGGGCAATGTAGCACACCCAGAGCAGAAGTTCTCCTTCAAGCAGATCACGCCTGCAAAGAAGCTGTGTTTCACATGCCTTTGGAAGAGATGTTCCCCGTAGGCTGTAAGAGCACTGTGCAGAGCGAGTTGTTTCTTAGCTTCCCAAAGAGCTGGAAGCAAGATGCTGTGGGCCCCAACTCGCCCTTTGGAAAGAAGCCTGCACGTTGTGCCTTTCAGCTCTAGGGCAAAGTAGCACACCCAGATCAGAAGTCCTACTTCAGCCAGATCAGGCCTGCAAAGAAACTGCGTTTCACAGGCCTTTGGAAGAGATGTTCCCACTACGCTGTAAGAGCACTGTGCAGAGCGAGTTGTTTCTTAGCTTCCCAAAGAGCTGGAAGCAAGATGCTGTGGGGCCCAACTCGCCCTTTGGAAAGAAGCCTGCACGTTGTGCCTTTCAGCTCTAGGGCAAAGTGGCACACCCACAGCAGAAGTCCTACTTCAGCCAGATCAGGCCTGCAAAGAAACTGCGTTTCACAGGACTTTGGAAGAGATGTTCCCGGTAGGCAGTAAGAGCTTGTGCAGAGCGAGTTGTTTCTTAGCTTCCCAAAGAGCTGTAAGCAAGATGCTGTGGGGCCCAACTCGCCCTTTGGAAAGAAGCCTGCACGTTGTGCCTTTCTGCTCTAGGGAAATGTAGCACACCCAGAGCAGGAGTCCTACTTCAGCCAGATCAGGCCTGCAAAGAAACTGCGTTTCACAGGCCTTTGGAGGAGATGTTCCCGGTAGGCTGTAAGAGCACTGTGCAGAGCGAGTTGTTTCTTAGCTTCCCAAAGAGCTGGAAGCAAGATGCTGTGGGGCCCAACTCGCCCTTTGGAAAGAAGCCTGCACGTTGTGCCTTTCAGCTCTAGGGCAATGTAGCACACCCAGAGCAGAAGTCCTACTTCAGCCAGATCAGGCCTGCAAAGAAACTGCGTTTCACAGGCCTTTGGAAGAGATGTTCCCGGTAGGCAGTAAGAGCTCTGTGCAGAGCGAGTTGTTTCTTAGCTTCCCAAAGAGCTGGAAGCAAGATGTTGTGGGGCCCAACTCGCCCTTTGGAAAGAAGCCTGCACGTTGTGCCTTTCAGCTCTAGGACAATGTAGCACACCCAGAGCAGAAGTCCTACTTCAGCCAGATCAGGCCTGCAAAGAAACTGCGTTTCACAGGCCTTTGGAAGAGATGTTCCCGCTAGGCTGTAAGAGCACTGTGCAGAGAGAGTAGTTTCTTAGCTTCCCAAAGAGCTGGAAGCAAGATGCTGTGGGGCCCAAATCGCCCTTTGGAAAGAAGCCTGCTCGTTGTGCCTTTCAGCTCTAGGGCAATGTAGCACACCCAGAGCAGAAGTCCTACTTCAGTGAGATCAGGCCTGCAAAGAAACTGCTTTTCACAGGTCTTTGGAAGAGATGTTCCCGGTAGGCAGTAAGAGCTCTGTGCAGAGCGAGTTGTTTCCTAGCTTTCCAAAGAGCTGTAAGCAAGATGCTGTGGGGCCCAACTCGCCCTTTGGAAAGAAGCCTGCACGTTGGGCCTTTCTGCTCTAGGGCAATGTAGCACACCCAGAGCAGGAGTCCTACTTCAGCCAGATCAGGCCTGCAAAGAAACTGCGTTTCACAGGCCTTTGGAGGAGATGTTCCCGGTAGGCTGTAAGAGCACTGTGCAGAGCGAGTTGTTTCTTAGCTTCCCAAAGAGCTGGAAGCAAGATGCTGTGGGGCCCAACTCGCCCTTTGGAAAGAAGCCTGCACGTTGTGCCTTTCAGCTCTAGGGCAATGTAGCACACCCAGAGCAGAAGTCCTACTTCAGCCAGATCAGGCCTGCAAAGAAACTGCGTTTCACAGGCCTTTGGAAGAGATGTTCCCGGTAGGCTGTAAGAGCACTGTGCAGAGCGAGTTGTTTCTTAGCTTCCCAAAGAGCTGGAAGCAAAATGCTGTGGGGCCCAACTCGCCCTTTGGAAAGGAGCCTGCACGTTGTGCCTTTAAGCTCTAGGGCAATGTAGCACACCCAGAGCAGAAGTCCTACTTCAGCCAGATCAGGAGTGCAAAGAAACTGCGTTTCACAGGCCTTTGGAAGAGATGTTCCCGGTAGGCTGTAAGAGCACTGTGCAGAGCGAGTTGTTTCTTAGCTTCACAAAGCGCTGGAAGCAAGATGCTGTTGGGCCCAACTCACCATTAGGAAAGGAGCCTGCACGTTGTGCCTTTCAGCTCTAGGGCAATGTAGCACACCCAGAGCAGAAGTCCTACTTCAGCCAGATCAGGCCTGCAAAGAAACTGCGTTTCACAGGCCTTTGGAAGAGATGTTCCCGGTAGGCTGTAAGAGCACTGTGCAGAGCGAGTTGTTTCTTAGCTTCCCAAAGAGCTGGAAGCAAGATGCTGTCTGCCCAACTCGCCCTTTGGAATGAAGCCTGCACGTTGTGCCTTTCAGCTCTAGGACAAAGTAGCACACCCAGAGCAGAAGTGCTACTTCAGCCAGATCAGGCCTGCAAAGAAACTGCGTTTCACAGGCCTTTGGAAGAGATGTTCCCGGTAGGCTGTAAGAGCACTGTGCAGAGCGAGTTGTTTCTTAGCTTCCCAAAGAGCTGGAAGCAAGATGCTGTGGGGCCCAACTCGCCCTTTGGAAAGAAGCCTGCACGTTGTGCCTTTCAGCTCTGGGGCAATGCCGCACACTCAGAGCAGAAGTTCTACTTCAAGCAGATCACGCCTGCAAAGAAGCTGCGTTTCACATGCCTTTGGAAGAGATGTTCCTGGTAGGCTGTAAGAGCACTGTGCAGAGCGAGTTGTTTCTTAGCTTCCCAAAGAGCTGGAAGCAAGATGCTGTGGGGCCCAACTCGCCCTTTGGAAAGCAGCCTGCACGTTGTGCCTTTCAGCTCTAGGGCAATGTAGCACACCCAGAGCAGAAGTTCTACTTCAGCGAGATCAGGCCTGCAAAGAAATTGCTTTTCACAGGCCTTTGGAAGAGATGTTCCCCGTAGGCTGTAAGAGCACTGTGCAGAGCGAGTTGTTTCTTAGCTTCCCAAAGAGCTGGAAGCAAGATGCTGTGGGGCCCAACTCGCCCTTTGGAAAGAAGCCTGCACGTTGTGCCTTTCAGCTCTAGGGCAATGTAGCACACCCAGAGCAGAAGTCCTACTTCAGCCAGATCAGGCCTGCAAAGAAACTGCGTTTCACAGGCCTTTGGAAGAGATGTTCCCGGTAGGCTGTAAGAGCACTGTGCAGAGCGAGTTGTTTCTTAGCTTCCCAAAGAGCTGGAAGCAAGATGCTGTGGGGCCCAACTCGCCCTTTGGAAAGAAGCCTGCACGTTGTGCCTTTCTGCTCTAGGGCAACGTACACACCCAGAGCAGGAGTCCTACTTCAGCCAGATCAGGCCTGCAAAGAAACTGCGTTTCACAGGCCTTTGGAAGAGATGTTCCCGGTAGGCTGTAAGAGCACTGTGCAGAGCGACTTGTTCTTTAGCTTCCCAAAGAGCTGGAAGCAAGATGCTGTGGGGCCCAACTCACCATTAGGAAAGAAGCCTGCACGTTGTGCCTTTCAGCTCTAGGACAATGTAGCACACCCAGAGAAAAAGTCCTACTTCAGCCAGATCAGGCCTGCAAAGAAACTGCGTTTCACAGGCCTTTGGAAGAGACGTTCCCGGTAGGCTGTGAGAGCACTGTGCAGAGCGAGTTGTTCTTTAGCTTCCCAAAGAGCTGGAAGCAAGATGCTGTGGGGCCCAACTCGCCCTTTGGAAAGAAGCCTGCACGTTGTGCCTTTCAGCTCTATGGCAATGTAGCACACCCAGAGCAGAAGTCCTACTTCAGCCAGATCAGGCCTGCAAAGAAACTGCTTTTCACAGGCCTTTGGAAGAGATGTTCCCGGTAGGCTGTAAGAGCACTGTGCAGAGCGAGTTGTTTCTTAGCTTCCCAAAGAGCTGGAAGCAAGATGCTGTGGGGCCCAACTCGCCCTTTGGAAAGAAGCCTGCACGTTGTGCCTTTCAGATCTAGGGCAATGTAGCATACCCAGAGCAGAAGTTCTACTTCAGCGAGATCAGGCCTGCAAAGAAATTGCTTTTCACAGGCCTTTGGAAGAGATGTTCCCCGTAGGCTGTAAGAGCACTGTGCAGAGTGAGTTGTTTCTTAGCTTCCCAAAGAGCTGGAAGCAAGATGCTGTGGGGCCCAACTCGCCCTTTGGAAAGAAGCCTGCACGTTGTGCCTTTCAGCTCTAGGGCAATGTAGCACACCCAGAGCAGAAGTCCTACTTCAGCCAGATCAGGCCTGCAAAGAAACTGCGTTTCACAGGCCTTTGGAAGAGATGTTCCCGGTAGGCTGTAAGAGCACTGTGCAGAGCGAGTTGTTTCTTAGCTTCCCAAAGAGCTGGAAGCAAGATGCTGTGGGGCCCAACTCGCCCTTTGGAAAGAAGCCTGCACCTTGTGCCTTTCTGCTCTAGGGCAACGTACACACCCAGAGCAGGAGTCCTACTTCAGCCAGATCAGGCCTGCAAAGAAACTGCGTTTCACAGGCCTTTGGAAGAGATGTTCCCGGTAGGCTGTAAGAGCACTGTGCAGAGCGACTTGTTCTTTAGCTTCCCTAAGAGCTGGAAGCAAGATGCTGTGGGGCCCAACTCACCATTAGGAAAGAAGCCTGCACGTTGTGCCTTTCAGCTCTAGGGCAATGTAGCACACCCAGAGCAGAAGTCCTACTTCAGCCAGATCACGCCTGCAAAGAAACTGCGTTTCACAGGCCTTTGGAAGAGATGTTCCCGGTAGGCTGTAAGAGCACTGTGCAGAGCGAGTTGTTTCTTAGCTTCCCAAAGAGCTGGAAGCAAGATGCTGTGGGGCCCAACTCGCCCTTTGGAAAGAAGCCTGCACCTTGTGCCTTTCAGCTCTAGGGCAATGTAGCACACCCAGAGCAGAAGTCCTACTTCAGCCAGATCAGGCCTGCAAAGAAACTGCGTTTCACAGGCCTTTGGAAGAGATGTTCCCGGTAGGCTGTAAGAGCACTGTGCAGAGCGAGTTCTTTCTTAGCATCCCAAAGAGCTGGAAGCAAGATGCTGTGGGCCCCAACTCGCCCTTTGGAAAGAAGCCTGCACGTTGTGCCTTTCAGCTCTAGGGCAATGTAGCACACCCAGAGCAGAAGTTCTACTTCAAGCAGATCACGCCTGCAAAGAAGCTGCGTTTCACATGCCTTTGGAAGAGATGATCCCGGTAGGCTGGAAGAGCACTGTGCAGAGCGAGTTGTTTCTTAGCTTCCCAAAGAGCTGGAAGCAAGATGCTTTGGGGCCAACTCGCCCTTTGGAAAGAAGCCTGCACGTTGAGCTTTTCAGCTCTAGGGCAATGTAGCACACCCAGAGCAGAAGTCTTACTTCAGCCAGATCAGGCCTGCAAAGAAACTGCGTTTCTCAGGCCTTTGGAAGAGATGTTCCTGGTAGGCTGTAAGAGCACTGTGCTGAGCGAGTTGTTTCTTAGCTTCCCAAAGAGCTGGAAGCAAGATGCTGTTGGGCCCAACTCGCCCTTTGGAAAGAAGCCTGCACGTTGTGCCTTTCAGCTCTAGGGCAATGTAGCACACCCAGAGCAGAAGTCCTGCTTCAGCCAGATCAGGCCTGCAAAGAAACTGCGTTTCACAGGCCTTTGGAAGAGATGTTCCCGGTAGGCTGTAAGAGCACTGTGCAGAGCGAGTTGTTTCTTAGCTTCCCAAAGAGCTGGAAGCAAGATGCTGTTGGGCCCAACTCACCATTAGGAAAGGAGCCTGCACGTTGTGCCTTTCAGCTCTAGTGCGATGTAGCACACCCAGAGCAGAAGTCCTACTTCAGCCAGATCAGGCCTGAAAGGAAACTGCGTTTCTCAGGCCTTTGGAAGAGATGTTCCCGGAAGGCTATAAGAGCACTGTGCAGAGCGAGTTGTTTCTTAGCTTCCCAAAGAGCTGGAAGCAAGATGCTGTGGGGCCCAACTCGCCCTTTGGAAAGAAGCCTGCACGTTGTGCCTTTCAGCTCTAGGACAATGTAGCACACCAAGAGCAGAAGTCCTACTTCAGCCAGATCAGGCCTGCAAAGAAACTGCGTTTCACAGGCCTTTGGAAGAGATGTTCCCGGTAGGCTGTAAGAGCACTGTGCAGAGCGAGTTGTTTCTTAGCTTCCCAAAGAGCTGGAAGCAAGATGCTGTGGGGCCCAACTCACCATTAGGAAAGAAGCCTGCACGTTGTGCCTTTCAGCTCTAGGACAATGTAGCACACCCAGAGAAAAAGTCCTACTTCAGCCAGATCAGGCCTGCAAAGAAACTGCGTTTCACAGGCCTTTGGAAGAGACGTTCCCGGTAGGCTGTGAGAGCACTGTGCAGAGCGAGTTGTTTCTTAGCTTCCCAAAGAGCTGGAAGCAAGATGCTGTGGGGCCCAACTCGCCCTTTGGAAAGAAGCCTGCACGTTGTGCCTTTCAGCTCTATGGCAATGTAGCACACCCAGAGCAGAAGTCCTACTTCAGCCAGATCAGGCCTGCAAAGAAACTGCTTTTCACAGGCCTTTGGAAGAGATGTTCCCGGTAGGCTGTAAGAGCACTGTGCAGAGCGAGTTGTTTCTTAGCTTCCCAAAGAGCTGGAAGCAAGATGCTGTGGGGCCCAACTCACCCTTTGGAAAGCAGCCTGCACGTTGTGCCTTTCAGATCTAGGGCAATGTAGCATACCCAGAGCAGAAGTTCTACTTCAGCCAGATCAGGCCTGCAAAGAAATTGCTTTTCACAGGCCTTTGGAAGAGATGTTCCCCGTAGGCTGTAAGAGCACTGTGCAGAGCGAGTTGTTTCTTAGCTTCCCAAAGAGCTGGAAGCAAGATGCTGTGGGGCCCAACTCGCCCTTTGGAAAGAAGCCTGCACGTTGTGCCTTTCAGCTCTAGGGCAATGTAGCACACCCAGAGCAGAAGTCCTACTTCAGCCAGATCAGGCCTGCAAAGAAACTGCGTTTCACAGGCCTTTGGAAGAGATGTTCCCGGTAGGCTGTAAGAGCACTGTGCAGAGCGAGTTGTTTCTTAGCTTCCCAAAGAGCTGGAAGCAAGATGCTGTGGGGCCCAACTCGCCCTTTGGAAAGAAGCCTGCACGTTGTGCCTTTCTGCTCTAGGGCAACGTACACACCCAGAGCAGGAGTCCTACTTCAGCCAGATCAGGCCTGCAAAGAAACTGCGTTTCACAGGCCTTTGGAAGAGATGTTCCCGGTAGGCTGTAAGAGCACTGTGCAGAGCGACTTGTTCTTTAGCTTCCCTAAGAGCTGGAAGCAAGATGCTGTGGGGCCCAACTCACCATTAGGAAAGAAGCCTGCACGTTGTGCCTTTCAGCTCTAGGGCAATGTAGCACACCCAGAGCAGAAGTCCTACTTCAGCCAGATCACGCCTGCAAAGAAACTGCGTTTCACAGGCCTTTGGAAGAGATGTTCCCGGTAGGCTGTAAGAGCACTGTGCAGAGCGAGTTGTTTCTTAGCTTCCCAAAGAGCTGGAAGCAAGATGCTGTGGGGCCCAACTCGCCCTTTGGAAAGAAGCCTGCACCTTGTGCCTTTCAGCTCTAGGGCAATGTAGCACACCCAGAGCAGAAGTCCTACTTCAGCCAGATCAGGCCTGCAAAGAAACTGCGTTTCACAGGCCTTTGGAAGAGATGTTCCCGGTAGGCTGTAAGAGCACTGTGCAGAGCGAGTTCTTTCTTAGCATCCCAAAGAGCTGGAAGCAAGATGCTGTGGGCCCCAACTCGCCCTTTGGAAAGAAGCCTGCACGTTGTGCCTTTCAGCTCTAGGGCAATGTAGCACACCCAGAGCAGAAGTTCTACTTCAAGCAGATCACGCCTGCAAAGAAGCTGCGTTTCACATGCCTTTGGAAGAGATGATCCCGGTAGGCTGGAAGAGCACTGTGCAGAGCGAGTTGTTTCTTAGCTTCCCAAAGAGCTGGAAGCAAGATGCTTTGGGGCCAACTCGCCCTTTGGAAAGAAGCCTGCACGTTGTGCCTTTCAGCTCTAGGGCAATGTAGCACACCCAGAGCAGAAGTCTTACTTCAGCCAGATCAGGCCTGCAAAGAAACTGCGTTTCTCAGGCCTTTGGAAGAGATGTTCCTGGTAGGCTGTAAGAGCACTGTGCAGAGCGAGTTGTTTCTTAGCTTCCCAAAGAGCTGGAAGCAAGATGCTGTTGGGCCCAACTCGCCCTTTGGAAAGAAGCCTGCACGTTGTGCCTTTCAGCTCTAGGGCAATGTAGCACACCCAGAGCAGAAGTCCTGCTTCAGCCAGATCAGGCCTGCAAAGAAACTGCGTTTCACAGGCCTTTGGAAGAGATGTTCCCGGTAGGCTGTAAGAGCACTGTGCAGAGCGAGTTGTTTCTTAGCTTCCCAAAGAGCTGGAAGCAAGATGCTGTTGGGCCCAACTCACCATTAGGAAAGGAGCCTGCACGTTGTGCCTTTCTGCTCTAGGGCAACGTACACACCCAGAGCAGGAGTCCTACTTCAGCCAGATCAGGCCTGCAAAGAAACTGCGTTTCACAGGCCTTTGGAAGAGATGTTCCCGGTAGGCTGTAAGAGCACTGTGCAGAGCGACTTGTTCTTTAGCTTCCCTAAGAGCTGGAAGCAAGATGCTGTGGGGCCCAACTCACCATTAGGAAAGAAGCCTGCACGTTGTGCCTTTCAGCTCTAGGGCAATGTAGCACACCCAGAGCAGAAGTCCTACTTCAGCCAGATCAGGCCTGCAAAGAAACTGCGTTTCACAGGCCTTTGGAAGAGATGTTCCCGGTAGGCTGTAAGAGCACTGTGCAGAGCGAGTTGTTTCTTAGCTTCCCAAAGAGCTGGAAGCAAGATGCTGTGGGGCCCAACTCGCCCTTTGGAAAGAAGCCTGCACGTTGTGCCTTTCTGCTCTAGGGCAACGTACACACCCAGAGCAGAAGTCCTACTTCAGCCAGATCAGGCCTGCAAAGAAACTGCGTTTCACAGGCCTTTGGAAGAGATGTTCCCGGTAGGCTGTAAGAGCACTGTGCAGAGCGAGTTCTTTCTTAGCATCCCAAAGAGCTGGAAGCAAGATGCTGTGGGCCCCAACTCGCCCTTTGGAAAGAAGCCTGCACGTTGTGCCTTTCAGCTCTAGGGCAATGTAGCACACCCAGAGCAGAAGTTCTACTTCAAGCAGATCACGCCTGCAAAGAAGCTGCGTTTCACATGCCTTTGGAAGAGATGATCCCGGTAGGCTGGAAGAGCACTGTGCAGAGCGAGTTGTTTCTTAGCTTCCCAAAGAGCTGGAAGCAAGATGCTTTGGGGCCAACTCGCCCTTTGGAAAGAAGCCTGCACGTTGTGCCTTTCAGCTCTAGTGCGATGTAGCACACCCAGAGCAGAAGTCCTACTTCAGCCAGATCAGGCCTGCAAAGAAACTGCGTTTCACAGGCCTTTGGAAGAGATGTTCCCGGTAGGCTGTAAGAGCACTGTGCAGAGCGAGTTGTTTCTTAGCTTCCCAAAGAGCTGGAAGCAAGATGCTGTGGGGCCCAACTCGCCCTTTGGAAAGAAGCCTGCACCTTGTGCCTTTCTGCTCTAGGGCAACGTACACACCCAGAGCAGGAGTCCTACTTCAGCCAGATCAGGCCTGCAAAGAAACTGCGTTTCACAGGCCTTTGGAAGAGATGTTCCCGGTAGGCTGTAAGAGCACTGTGCAGAGCGACTTGTTCTTTAGCTTCCCTAAGAGCTGGAAGCAAGATGCTGTGGGGCCCAACTCACCATTAGGAAAGAAGCCTGCACGTTGTGCCTTTCAGCTCTAGGGCAATGTAGCACACCCAGAGCAGAAGTCCTACTTCAGCCAGATCACGCCTGCAAAGAAACTGCGTTTCACAGGCCTTTGGAAGAGATGTTCCCGGTAGGCTGTAAGAGCACTGTGCAGAGCGAGTTGTTTCTTAGCTTCCCAAAGAGCTGGAAGCAAGATGCTGTGGGGCCCAACTCGCCCTTTGGAAAGAAGCCTGCACCTTGTGCCTTTCAGCTCTAGGGCAATGTAGCACACCCAGAGCAGAAGTCCTACTTCAGCCAGATCAGGCCTGCAAAGAAACTGCGTTTCACAGGCCTTTGGAAGAGATGTTCCCGGTAGGCTGTAAGAGCACTGTGCAGAGCGAGTTCTTTCTTAGCATCCCAAAGAGCTGGAAGCAAGATGCTGTGGGCCCCAACTCGCCCTTTGGAAAGAAGCCTGCACGTTGTGCCTTTCAGCTCTAGGGCAATGTAGCACACCCAGAGCAGAAGTTCTACTTCAAGCAGATCACGCCTGCAAAGAAGCTGCGTTTCACATGCCTTTGGAAGAGATGATCCCGGTAGGCTGGAAGAGCACTGTGCAGAGCGAGTTGTTTCTTAGCTTCCCAAAGAGCTGGAAGCAAGATGCTTTGGGGCCAACTCGCCCTTTGGAAAGAAGCCTGCACGTTGAGCTTTTCAGCTCTAGGGCAATGTAGCACACCCAGAGCAGAAGTCTTACTTCAGCCAGATCAGGCCTGCAAAGAAACTGCGTTTCTCAGGCCTTTGGAAGAGATGTTCCTGGTAGGCTGTAAGAGCACTGTGCTGAGCGAGTTGTTTCTTAGCTTCCCAAAGAGCTGGAAGCAAGATGCTGTTGGGCCCAACTCGCCCTTTGGAAAGAAGCCTGCACGTTGTGCCTTTCAGCTCTAGGGCAATGTAGCACACCCAGAGCAGAAGTCCTGCTTCAGCCAGATCAGGCCTGCAAAGAAACTGCGTTTCACAGGCCTTTGGAAGAGATGTTCCCGGTAGGCTGTAAGAGCACTGTGCAGAGCGAGTTGTTTCTTAGCTTCCCAAAGAGCTGGAAGCAAGATGCTGTTGGGCCCAACTCACCATTAGGAAAGGAGCCTGCACGTTGTGCCTTTCAGCTCTAGTGCGATGTAGCACACCCAGAGCAGAAGTCCTACTTCAGCCAGATCAGGCCTGAAAGGAAACTGCGTTTCTCAGGCCTTTGGAAGAGATGTTCCCGGAAGGCTATAAGAGCACTGTGCAGAGCGAGTTGTTTCTTAGCTTCCCAAAGAGCTGGAAGCAAGATGCTGTGGGGCCCAACTCGCCCTTTGGAAAGAAGCCTGCACGTTGTGCCTTTCAGCTCTAGGACAATGTAGCACACCAAGAGCAGAAGTCCTACTTCAGCCAGATCAGGCCTGCAAAGAAACTGCGTTTCACAGGCCTTTGGAAGAGATGTTCCCGGTAGGCTGTAAGAGCACTGTGCAGAGCGAGTTGTTTCTTAGCTTCCCAAAGAGCTGGAAGCAAGATGCTGTGGGGCCCAACTCACCATTAGGAAAGAAGCCTGCACGTTGTGCCTTTCAGCTCTAGGACAATGTAGCACACCCAGAGAAAAAGTCCTACTTCAGCCAGATCAGGCCTGCAAAGAAACTGCGTTTCACAGGCCTTTGGAAGAGACGTTCCCGGTAGGCTGTGAGAGCACTGTGCAGAGCGAGTTGTTTCTTAGCTTCCCAAAGAGCTGGAAGCAAGATGCTGTGGGGCCCAACTCGCCCTTTGGAAAGAAGCCTGCACGTTGTGCCTTTCAGCTCTATGGCAATGTAGCACACCCAGAGCAGAAGTCCTACTTCAGCCAGATCAGGCCTGCAAAGAAACTGCTTTTCACAGGCCTTTGGAAGAGATGTTCCCGGTAGGCTGTAAGAGCACTGTGCAGAGCGAGTTGTTTCTTAGCTTCCCAAAGAGCTGGAAGCAAGATGCTGTGGGGCCCAACTCACCCTTTGGAAAGCAGCCTGCACGTTGTGCCTTTCAGATCTAGGGCAATGTAGCATACCCAGAGCAGAAGTTCTACTTCAGCCAGATCAGGCCTGCAAAGAAATTGCTTTTCACAGGCCTTTGGAAGAGATGTTCCCCGTAGGCTGTAAGAGCACTGTGCAGAGCGAGTTGTTTCTTAGCTTCCCAAAGAGCTGGAAGCAAGATGCTGTGGGGCCCAACTCGCCCTTTGGAAAGAAGCCTGCACGTTGTGCCTTTCAGCTCTAGGGCAATGTAGCACACCCAGAGCAGAAGTCCTACTTCAGCCAGATCAGGCCTGCAAAGAAACTGCGTTTCACAGGCCTTTGGAAGAGATGTTCCCGGTAGGCTGTAAGAGCACTGTGCAGAGCGAGTTGTTTCTTAGCTTCCCAAAGAGCTGGAAGCAAGATGCTGTGGGGCCCAACTCGCCCTTTGGAAAGAAGCCTGCACGTTGTGCCTTTCTGCTCTAGGGCAACGTACACACCCAGAGCAGGAGTCCTACTTCAGCCAGATCAGGCCTGCAAAGAAACTGCGTTTCACAGGCCTTTGGAAGAGATGTTCCCGGTAGGCTGTAAGAGCACTGTGCAGAGCGACTTGTTCTTTAGCTTCCCTAAGAGCTGGAAGCAAGATGCTGTGGGGCCCAACTCACCATTAGGAAAGAAGCCTGCACGTTGTGCCTTTCAGCTCTAGGGCAATGTAGCACACCCAGAGCAGAAGTCCTACTTCAGCCAGATCACGCCTGCAAAGAAACTGCGTTTCACAGGCCTTTGGAAGAGATGTTCCCGGTAGGCTGTAAGAGCACTGTGCAGAGCGAGTTGTTTCTTAGCTTCCCAAAGAGCTGGAAGCAAGATGCTGTGGGGCCCAACTCGCCCTTTGGAAAGAAGCCTGCACCTTGTGCCTTTCAGCTCTAGGGCAATGTAGCACACCCAGAGCAGAAGTCCTACTTCAGCCAGATCAGGCCTGCAAAGAAACTGCGTTTCACAGGCCTTTGGAAGAGATGTTCCCGGTAGGCTGTAAGAGCACTGTGCAGAGCGAGTTCTTTCTTAGCATCCCAAAGAGCTGGAAGCAAGATGCTGTGGGCCCCAACTCGCCCTTTGGAAAGAAGCCTGCACGTTGTGCCTTTCAGCTCTAGGGCAATGTAGCACACCCAGAGCAGAAGTTCTACTTCAAGCAGATCACGCCTGCAAAGAAGCTGCGTTTCACATGCCTTTGGAAGAGATGATCCCGGTAGGCTGGAAGAGCACTGTGCAGAGCGAGTTGTTTCTTAGCTTCCCAAAGAGCTGGAAGCAAGATGCTTTGGGGCCAACTCGCCCTTTGGAAAGAAGCCTGCACGTTGTGCCTTTCAGCTCTAGGGCAATGTAGCACACCCAGAGCAGAAGTCTTACTTCAGCCAGATCAGGCCTGCAAAGAAACTGCGTTTCTCAGGCCTTTGGAAGAGATGTTCCTGGTAGGCTGTAAGAGCACTGTGCAGAGCGAGTTGTTTCTTAGCTTCCCAAAGAGCTGGAAGCAAGATGCTGTTGGGCCCAACTCGCCCTTTGGAAAGAAGCCTGCACGTTGTGCCTTTCAGCTCTAGGGCAATGTAGCACACCCAGAGCAGAAGTCCTGCTTCAGCCAGATCAGGCCTGCAAAGAAACTGCGTTTCACAGGCCTTTGGAAGAGATGTTCCCGGTAGGCTGTAAGAGCACTGTGCAGAGCGAGTTGTTTCTTAGCTTCCCAAAGAGCTGGAAGCAAGATGCTGTTGGGCCCAACTCACCATTAGGAAAGGAGCCTGCACGTTGTGCCTTTCTGCTCTAGGGCAACGTACACACCCAGAGCAGGAGTCCTACTTCAGCCAGATCAGGCCTGCAAAGAAACTGCGTTTCACAGGCCTTTGGAAGAGATGTTCCCGGTAGGCTGTAAGAGCACTGTGCAGAGCGACTTGTTCTTTAGCTTCCCTAAGAGCTGGAAGCAAGATGCTGTGGGGCCCAACTCACCATTAGGAAAGAAGCCTGCACGTTGTGCCTTTCAGCTCTAGGGCAATGTAGCACACCCAGAGCAGAAGTCCTACTTCAGCCAGATCAGGCCTGCAAAGAAACTGCGTTTCACAGGCCTTTGGAAGAGATGTTCCCGGTAGGCTGTAAGAGCACTGTGCAGAGCGAGTTGTTTCTTAGCTTCCCAAAGAGCTGGAAGCAAGATGCTGTGGGGCCCAACTCGCCCTTTGGAAAGAAGCCTGCACGTTGTGCCTTTCTGCTCTAGGGCAACGTACACACCCAGAGCAGGAGTCCTACTTCAGCCAGATCAGGCCTGCAAAGAAACTGCGTTTCACAGGCCTTTGGAAGAGATGTTCCCGGTAGGCTGTAAGAGCACTGTGCAGAGCGAGTTCTTTCTTAGCATCCCAAAGAGCTGGAAGCAAGATGCTGTGGGCCCCAACTCGCCCTTTGGAAAGAAGCCTGCACGTTGTGCCTTTCAGCTCTAGGGCAATGTAGCACACCCAGAGCAGAAGTTCTACTTCAAGCAGATCACGCCTGCAAAGAAGCTGCGTTTCACATGCCTTTGGAAGAGATGATCCCGGTAGGCTGGAAGAGCACTGTGCAGAGCGAGTTGTTTCTTAGCTTCCCAAAGAGCTGGAAGCAAGATGCTTTGGGGCCAACTCGCCCCCTGGAAAGAAGCCTGCACGTTGTGCCTTTCAGCTCTAGTGCGATGTAGCACACCCAGAGCAGAAGTCCTACTTCAGCCAGATCAGGCCTGCAAAGAAACTGCGTTTCACAGGCCTTTGGAAGAGATGTTCCCGGTAGGCTGTAAGAGCACTGTGCAGAGCGAGTTGTTTCTTAGCATCCCAAAGAGCTGGAAGCAAGATGCTGTTCGGCCCAACTCACCATTAGGAAAGGAGCCTGCACGTTGTGCCTTTCTGCTCTAGGGCAATGTAGCACACCCAGAGCAGAAGTCCTACTTCAGCCAGATCAGGCCTGAAAGGAAACTGCGTTTCTCAGGCCTTTGGAAGAGATGTACCCGGAAGGCTATAAGAGCACTGTGCAGAGCGAGTTGTTTCTTAGCTTCCCAAAGAGCTGGAAGCAAGATGCTGTGGGGCCCAACTCGCCCTTTGGAAAGAAGCCTGCACGTTGTGCCTTTCAGCTCTAGGACAATGTAGCACACCAAGAGCAGAAGTCCTACTTCAGCCAGATCAGGCCTGCAAAGAAACTGCGTTTCACAGGCCTTTGGAAGAGATGTTCCCGGTAGGCTGTAAGAGCACTGTGCAGAGCGAGTTGTTTCTTAGCTTCCCAAAGAGCTGGAAGCAAGATGCTGTGGGGCCCAACTCACCATTAGGAAAGAAGCCTGCACGTTGTGCCTTTCAGCTCTAGGACAATGTAGCACACCCAGAGAAAAAGTCCTACTTCAGCCAGATCAGGCCTGCAAAGAAACTGCGTTTCACAGGCCTTTGGAAGAGACGTTCCCGGTAGGCTGTGAGAGCACTGTGCAGAGCGAGTTGTTTCTTAGCTTCCCAAAGAGCTGGAAGCAAGATGCTGTGGGGCCCAACTCGCCCTTTGGAAAGAAGCCTGCACGTTGTGCCTTTCAGCTCTATGGCAATGTAGCACACCCAGAGCAGAAGTCCTACTTCAGCCAGATCAGGCCTGCAAAGAAACTGCTTTTCACAGGCCTTTGGAAGAGATGTTCCCGGTAGGCTGTAAGAGCACTGTGCAGAGCGAGTTGTTTCTTAGCTTCCCAAAGAGCTGGAAGCAAGATGCTGTGGGGCCCAACTCACCCTTTGGAAAGCAGCCTGCACGTTGTGCCTTTCAGATCTAGGGCAATGTAGCATACCCAGAGCAGAAGTTCTACTTCAGCGAGATCAGGCCTGCAAAGAAATTGCTTTTCACAGGCCTTTGGAAGAGATGTTCCCCGTAGGCTGTAAGAGCACTGTGCAGAGCGAGTTGTTTCTTAGCTTCCCAAAGAGCTGGAAGCAAGATGCTGTGGGGCCCAACTCGCCCTTTGGAAAGAAGCCTGCACGTTGTGCCTTTCAGCTCTAGGGCAATGTAGCACACCCAGAGCAGAAGTCCTGCTTCAGCCAGATCAGGCCTGCAAAGAAACTGCGTTTCACAGGCCTTTGGAAGAGATGTTCCCGGTAGGCTGTAAGAGCACTGTGCAGAGCGAGTTGTTTCTTAGCTTCCCAAAGAGCTGGAAGCAAGATGCTGTTGGGCCCAACTCACCATTAGGAAAGGAGCCTGCACGTTGTGCCTTTCAGCTCTAGTGCGATGTAGCACACCCAGAGCAGAAGTCCTACTTCAGCCAGATCAGGCCTGCAAAGAAACTGCGTTTCACAGGCCTTTGGAAGAGATGTTCCCGGTAGGCTGTAAGAGCACTGTGCAGAGCGAGTTGTTTCTTAGCATCCCAAAGAGCTGGAAGCAAGATGCTGTTCGGCCCAACTCACCATTAGGAAAGGAGCCTGCACGTTGTGCCTTTCTGCTCTAGGGCAATGTAGCACACCCAGAGCAGAAGTCCTACTTCAGCCAGATCAGGCCTGAAAGGAAACTGCGTTTCTCAGGCCTTTGGAAGAGATGTTCCCGGAAGGCTATAAGAGCACTGTGCAGAGCGAGTTGTTTCTTAGCTTCCCAAAGAGCTGGAAGCAAGATGCTGTGGGGCCCAACTCGCCCTTTGGAAAGAAGCCTGCACGTTGGGCCTCTCAGCTCTAGGACAATGTAGCACACCAAGAGCAGAAGTCCTACTTCAGCCAGATCAGGCCTGCAAAGAAACTGCGTTTCACAGGCCTTTGGAAGAGATGTTCCCGGTAGGCTGTAAGAGCACTGTGCAGAGCGACTTGTTCTTTAGCTTCCCAAAGAGCTGGAAGCAAGATGCTGTGGGGCCCAACTCACCATTAGGAAAGAAGCCTGCACGTTGTGCCTTTCAGCTCTAGGGCAATGTAGCACACCCAGAGCAGAAGTCCTACTTCAGCCAGATCAGGCCTGCAAAGAAACTGCGTTTCACATGCCTTTGGAAGAGATGTTCCCGGTAGGCTGTAAGAGCACTGTGCAGAGCGAGTTGTTTCTTAGCTTCCCAAAGAGCTGGAAGCAAGATGCTGTGGGGCCCAACTGGCCCTTTGGAAAGAAGCCTGCACCTTGTGCCTTTCAGCTCTAGGGCAATGTAGCACACCCAGAGCAGAAGTCCTACTTCAGCAAGATCAGGCCTGCAAAGAAACTGCGTTTCACAGGCCTTTGGAAGAGATGTTCCCGGTAGGCTGTAAGAGCACTGTGCAGAGCGAGTTCTTTCTTAGCTTCCCAAAGAGCTGGAAGCAAGATGCTGTGGGGCCCAACTCGCCCTTTGGAAAGAAGCCTACACGTTGTGCCTTTCAGCTCTAGGGCAATGTAGCACACCCAGAGCAGAAGTTCTACTTCAAGCAGATCACGTGTGCAAAGAAGCTGCGTTTCACATGCCTTTGGAAGAGATGATCCCGGTAGGCTGTAAGAGCACTGTGCAGAGCGAGTTGTTTCTTAGCTTCCCAAAGAGCTGGAAGCAAGATGCTTTGGGGCCCAACTCGCCCTTTGGAAAGAAGCCTGCACGTTGTGCCTTTCAGCTCTAGGGCAATGTAGCACACCCAGAGCAGAAGTCTTACTTCAGCCAGATCAGGCCTGCAAAGAAACTGCGTTTCTCAGGCCTTCGGAAGAGATGTTCCCGCTAGGCTGTAAGAGCACTGTGCAGAGCGAGTTGTTTCTTAGCTTCCCAAAGAGCTGGAAGCAAGATGCTGTGGGGCCCAACTCGCCCTTTGGAAAGAAGCCTGCACGTTGTGCCTTTCAGCTCTAGGGCAATGTAGCACACCCAGAGCAGAAGTCCTACTTCAGCCAGATCAGGCCTGCAAAGAAACTGCGTTTCACAGGCCTTTGGAAGAGATGTTCCCGGTAGGCTGTAAGAGCACTGTGCAGAGCGAGTTGTTTCTTAGCTTCCCAAAGAGCTGGAAGCAAGATGCTGTGGGGCCCAACTCGCCCTTTGGAAAGAAGCCTGCACGTTGTGCCTTTCTGCTCTAGGGCAACGTACACACCCAGAGCAGGAGTCCTACTTCAGCCAGATCAGGCCTGCAAAGAAACTGCGTTTCACAGGCCTTTGGAAGAGATGTTCCCGGTAGGCTGTAAGAGCACTGTGCAGAGCGACTTGTTCTTTAGCTTCCCAAAGAGCTGGAAGCAAGATGCTGTGGGGCCCAACTCACCATTAGGAAAGAAGCCTGCACGTTGTGCCTTTCAGCTCTAGGACAATGTAGCACACCCAGAGAAAAAGTCCTACTTCAGCCAGATCAGGCCTGCAAAGAAACTGCGTTTCACAGGCCTTTGGAAGAACGTTCCCGGTAGGCTGTGAGAGCACTGTGCAGAGCGAGTTGTTTCTTAGCTTCCCAAAGAGCTGGAAGCAAGATGCTGTGGGGCCCAACTCGCCCTTTGGAAAGAAGCCTGCACGTTGTGCCTTTCAGCTCTATGGCAATGTAGCACACCCAGAGCAGAAGTCCTACTTCAGCCAGATCAGGCCTGCAAAGAAACTGCTTTTCACAGGCCTTTGGAAGAGATGTTCCCGGTAGGCTGTAAGAGCACTGTGCAGAGCGAGTTGTTTCTTAGCTTCCCAAAGAGCTGGAAGCAAGATGCTGTGGGGCCCAACTCACCCTTTGGAAAGCAGCCTGCACGTTGTGCCTTTCAGATCTAGGGCAATGTAGCATACCCAGAGCAGAAGTTCTACTTCAGCCAGATCAGGCCTGCAAAGAAATTGCTTTTCACAGGCCTTTGGAAGAGATGTTCCCCGTAGGCTGTAAGAGCACTGTGCAGAGCGAGTTGTTTCTTAGCTTCCCAAAGAGCTGGAAGCAAGATGCTGTGGGGCCCAACTCGCCCTTTGGAAAGAAGCCTGCACGTTGTGCCTTTCAGCTCTAGGGCAATGTAGCACACCCAGAGCAGAAGTCCTACTTCAGCCAGATCAGGCCTGCAAAGAAACTGCGTTTCACAGGCCTTTGGAAGAGATGTTCCCGGTAGGCTGTAAGAGCACTGTGCAGAGCGAGTTGTTTCTTAGCTTCCCAAAGAGCTGGAAGCAAGATGCTGTGGGGCCCAACTCGCCCTTTGGAAAGAAGCCTGCACGTTGTGCCTTTCTGCTCTAGGGCAACGTACACACCCAGAGCAGGAGTCCTACTTCAGCCAGATCAGGCCTGCAAAGAAACTGCGTTTCACAGGCCTTTGGAAGAGATGTTCCCGGTAGGCTGTAAGAGCACTGTGCAGAGCGACTTGTTCTTTAGCTTCCCTAAGAGCTGGAAGCAAGATGCTGTGGGGCCCAACTCACCATTAGGAAAGAAGCCTGCACGTTGTGCCTTTCAGCTCTAGGGCAATGTAGCACACCCAGAGCAGAAGTCCTACTTCAGCCAGATCAGGCCTGCAAAGAAACTGCGTTTCACAGGCCTTTGGAAGAGATGTTCCCGGTAGGCTGTAAGAGCACTGTGCAGAGCGAGTTGTTTCTTAGCTTCCCAAAGAGCTGGAAGCAAGATGCTGTGGGGCCCAACTCGCCCTTTGGAAAGAAGCCTGCACCTTGTGCCTTTCAGCTCTAGGGCAATGTAGCACACCCAGAGCAGAAGTCCTACTTCAGCCAGATCAGGCCTGCAAAGAAACTGCGTTTCACAGGCCTTTGGAAGAGATGTTCCCGGTAGGCTGTAAGAGCACTGTGCAGAGCGAGTTCTTTCTTAGCATCCCAAAGAGCTGGAAGCAAGATGCTGTGGGCCCCAACTCGCCCTTTGGAAAGAAGCCTGCACGTTGTGCCTTTCAGCTCTAGGGCAATGTAGCACACCCAGAGCAGAAGTTCTACTTCAAGCAGATCACGCCTGCAAAGAAGCTGCGTTTCACATGCCTTTGGAAGAGATGATCCCGGTAGGCTGGAAGAGCACTGTGCAGAGCGAGTTGTTTCTTAGCTTCCCAAAGAGCTGGAAGCAAGATGCTTTGGGGCCAACTCGCCCTTTGGAAAGAAGCCTGCACGTTGTGCCTTTCAGCTCTAGGGCAATGTAGCACACCCAGAGCAGAAGTCTTACTTCAGCCAGACCAGGCCTGCAAAGAAACTGCGTTTCTCAGGCCTTTGGAAGAGATGTTCCTGGTAGGCTGTAAGAGCACTGTGCAGAGCGAGTTGTTTCTTAGCTTCCCAAAGAGCTGGAAGCAAGATGCTGTTGGGCCCAACTCGCCCTTTGGAAAGAAGCCTGCACGTTGTGCCTTTCAGCTCTAGGGCAATGTAGCACACCCAGAGCAGAAGTCCTGCTTCAGCCAGATCAGGCCTGCAAAGAAACTGCGTTTCACAGGCCTTTGGAAGAGATGTTCCCGGTAGGCTGTAAGAGCACTGTGCAGAGCGAGTTGTTTCTTAGCTTCCCAAAGAGCTGGAAGCAAGATGCTGTTGGGCCCAACTCACCATTAGGAAAGGAGCCTGCACGTTGTGCCTTTCAGCTCTAGTGCGATGTAGCACACCCAGAGCAGAAGTCCTACTTCAGCCAGATCAGGCCTGCAAAGAAACTGCGTTTCACAGGCCTTTGGAAGAGATGTTCCCGGTAGGCTGTAAGAGCACTGTGCAGAGCGAGTTGTTTCTTAGCATCCCAAGAGCTGGAAGCAAGATGCTGTTCGGCCCAACTCACCATTAGGAAAGGAGCCTGCACGTTGTGCCTTTCTGCTCTAGGGCAATGTAGCACACCCAGAGCAGAAGTCCTACTTCAGCCAGATCAGGCCTGCAAAGAAACTGCGTTTCACAGGCCTTTGGAAGAGACGTTCCCGGTAGGCTGTGAGAGCACTGTGCAGAGCGAGTTGTTTCTTAGCTTCCCAAAGAGCTGGAAGCAAGATGCTGTGGGGCCCAACTCGCCCTTTGGAAAGAAGCCTGCACGTTGTGCCTTTCAGCTCTATGGCAATGTAGCACACCCAGAGCAGAAGTCCTACTTCAGCCAGATCAGGCCTGCAAAGAAACTGCTTTTCACAGGCCTTTGGAAGACATGTTCCCGGTAGGCTGTAAGAGCACTGTGCAGAGCGAGTTGTTTCTTAGCTTCCCAAAGAGCTGGAAGCAAGATGCTGTGGGGCCCAACTCGCCCTTTGGAAAGCAGCCTGCACGTTGTGCCTTTCAGATCTAGGGCAATGTAGCATACCCAGAGCAGAAGTTCTACTTCAGCGAGATCAGGCCTGCAAAGAAATTGCTTTTCACAGGCCTTTGGAAGAGATGTTCCCCGTAGGCTGTAAGAGCACTGTGCAGAGCGAGTTGTTTCTTAGCTTCCCAAAGAGCTGGAAGCAAGATGCTGTGGGGCCCAACTCGCCCTTTGGAAAGAAGCCTGCACGTTGTGCCTTTCAGCTCTAGGGCAATGTAGCACACCCAGAGCAGAAGTCCTACTTCAGCCAGATCAGGCCTGCAAAGAAACTGCGTTTCACAGGCCTTTGGAAGAGATGTTCCCGGTAGGCTGTAAGAGCACTGTGCAGAGCGAGTTGTTTCTTAGCTTCCCAAAGAGCTGGAAGCAAGATGCTGTGGGGCCCAACTCGCCCTTTGGAAAGAAGCCTGCACGTTGTGCCTTTCAGCTCTAGGGCAATGTAGCACACCCAGAGCAGAAGTTCTACTTCAAGCAGATCACGCCTGCAAAGAAGCTGCGTTTCACATGCCTTTGGAAGAGATGATCCCGGTAGGCTGGAAGAGCACTGTGCAGAGCGAGTTGTTTCTTAGCTTCCCAAAGAGCTGGAAGCAAGATGCTTTGGGGCCAACTCGCCCTTTGGAAAGAAGCCTGCACGTTGTGCCTTTCAGCTCTAGGGCAATGTAGAACACCCAGAGCAGAAGTCTTACTTCAGCCAGATCAGGCCTGCAAAGAAACTGCGTTTCTCAGGCCTTTGGAAGAGATGTTCCTGGTAGGCTGTAAGAGCACTGTGCAGAGCGAGTTGTTTCTTAGCTTCCCAAAGAGCTGGAAGCAAGATGCTGTTGGGCCCAACTCGCCCTTTGGAAAGAAGCCTGCACGTTGTGCCTTTCAGCTCTAGGGCAATGTAGCACACCCAGAGCAGAAGTCCTGCTTCAGCCAGATCAGGCCTGCAAAGAAACTGCGTTTCACAGGCCTTTGGAAGAGATGTTCCCGGTAGGCTGTAAGAGCACTGTGCAGAGCGAGTTGTTTCTTAGCTTCCCAAAGAGCTGGAAGCAAGATGCTGTTGGGCCCAACTCACCATTAGGAAAGGAGCCTGCACGTTGTGCCTTTCAGCTCTAGTGCGATGTAGCACACCCAGAGCAGAAGTCCTACTTCAGCCAGATCAGGCCTGCAAAGAAACTGCGTTTCACAGGCCTTTGGAAGAGATGTTCCCGGTAGGCTGTAAGAGCACTGTGCAGAGCGAGTTGTTTCTTAGCATCCCAAAGAGCTGGAAGCAAGATGCTGTTCGGCCCAACTCACCATTAGGAAAGGAGCCTGCACGTTGTGCCTTTCTGCTCTAGGGCAATGTAGCACACCCAGAGCAGAAGTCCTACTTCAGCCAGATCAGGCCTGAAAGGAAACTGCGTTTCTCAGGCCTTTGGAAGAGATGTTCCCGGAAGGCTATAAGAGCACTGTGCAGAGCGAGTTGTTTCTTAGCTTCCCAAAGAGCTGGAAGCAAGATGCTGTGGGGCCCAACTCGCCCTTTGGAAAGAAGCCTGCACGTTGTGCCTTTCAGCTCTAGGACAATGTAGCACACCAAGAGCAGAAGTCCTACTTCAGCCAGATCAGGCCTGCAAAGAAACTGCGTTTCACAGGCCTTTGGAAGAGATGTTCCCGGTAGGCTGTAAGAGCACTGTGCAGAGCGACTTGTTCTTTAGCTTCCCAAAGAGCTGGAAGCAAGATGCTGTGGGCCCCAACTCGCCCTTTGGAAAGAAGCCTGCACGTTGTGCCTTTCAGCTCTAGGGCAATGTAGCACACCCAGAGCAGAAGTTCTACTTCAAGCAGATCACGTGTGCAAAGAAGCTGCGTTTCACATGCCTTTGGAAGAGATGATCCCGGTAGGCTGTAAGAGCACTGTGCAGAGCGAGTTGTTTCTTAGCTTCCCAAAGAGCTGGAAGCAAGATGCTTTGGGGCCCAACTCGCCCTTTGGAAAGAAGCCTGCACGTTGTGCCTTTCAGCTCTAGGGCAATGTAGCACACCCAGAGCAGAAGTCCTACTTCAGCCAGATCAGGCCTGCAAAGAAACTGCGTTTCTCAGGCCTTCGGAAGAGATGTTCCCGCTAGGCTGTAAGAGCACTGTGCAGAGCGAGTTGTTTCTTAGCTTCCCAAAGAGCTGGAAGCAAGATGCTGTGGGGCCCAACTCGCCCTTTGGAAAGAAGCCTGCACGTTGTGCCTTTCAGCTCTAGGACAATGTAGCACACCCAGAGCAGAAGTCCTACTTCAGCCAGATCAGGCCTGCAAAGAAACTGCGTTTCACAGGCCTTTGGAAGAGATGTTCCCGGTAGGCTGTAAGAGCACTGTGCAGAGCGAGTTGTTTCTTAGCTTCCCAAAGAGCTGGAAGCAAGATGCTGTTGGGCCCAACTCACCATTAGGAAAGGAGCCTGCACGTTGTGCCTTTCAGCTCTAGGGCGATGTAGCACACCAAGAGCAGAAGTCCTACTGCATCCAGATCAGGCCTGCAAAGAAACTGCGTTTCACAGGCCTTTGGAAGAGATGTTCCCGGTAGGCTGTAAGAGCACTGTGCAGAGCGAGTTGTTTCTTAGCTTCCCAAAGAGCTGGAAGCAAGATGCTGTTGGGCCCAACTCACCATTAGGAAAGGAGCCTGCACGTTGTGCCTTTCAGCTCTAGGGCGATGTAGCACACCAAGAGCAGAAGTCCTACTGCATCCAGATCAGGCCTGCAAAGAAACTGCGTTTCACAGGCCTTTGGAAGAGATGTTCCCGGTAGGCTGTAAGAGCACTGTGCAGAGCGAGTTGTTTCTTAGCTTCCCAAAGAGCTGGAAGCAAGATGCTGTGGGGCCCAACTCGCCCTTTGGAAAGAAGCCTGCACGTTGTGCCTTTCAGCTCTAGGGCAATGCCGCACACTCAGAGCAGAAGTTCTACTTCAAGCAGATCACGCCTGCAAAGAAGCTGCGTTTCACAGGCCTTTGGAAGAGATGTTCCCGGTAGGCTGTAAGAGCACTGTGCAGAGCGACTTGTTTCTTAGCTTCCCAAAGAGCTGGAAGCAAGATGCTGTGCGGCCCAACTCGCCCTTTGGAAAGCAGCCTGCACGTTGTGCCTTTCAGCTCTAGGGCAATGTAGCACACCCAGAGCAGAAGTTCTACTTCAGCGAGATCAGGCCTGCAAAGAAATTGCTTTTCACAGGCCTTTGGAAGAGATGTTCCCGGTAGGCTGTAAGAGCACTGTGCAGAGCGAGTTGTTTCTTAGCTTCCCAAAGAGCTGGAAGCAAGATGCTGTGGGGCCCAACTCGCCCTTTGGAAAGAAGCCTGCACGTTGTGCCTTTCAGCTCTAGGGCAATGTAGCACACCCAGAGCAGAAGTCCTACTTCAGCCAGATCAGGCCTGCAAAGAAACTGCGTTTCACAGGCCTTTGGAAGAGATGTTCCCGGTAGGCTGTAAGAGCACTGTGCAGAGCGAGTTGTTTCTTAGCTTCCCAAAGAGTTGGAAGCAAGATGCTGTGGGCCCCAACTCGCCCTTTGGAAAGAAGCCTGCACGTTGTGCCTTTCTGCTCTAGGGCAACGTACACACCCAGAGCAGGAGTCCTACTTCAGCCAGATCAGGCCTGCAAAGACACTGCGTTTCACAGGCCTTTGGAAGAGATGTTCCCGGTAGGCTGTAAGAGCACTGTGCAGAGCGACTTGTTCTTTAGCTTCCCAAAGAGCTGGAAGCAAGATGCTGTGGGGCCCAACTCACCATTAGGAAAGAAGCCTGCACGTTGTGCCTTTCAGCTGTAGGGCAATGTAGCACACCCAGAGCAGAAGTCCTACTTCAGCCAGATCAGGCCTGCAAAGAAATTGCGTTTCACAGGCCTTTGGAAGAGATGTTCCCGGTAGGCTGTAAGAGCACTGTGCAGAGCGAGTTGTTTCTTAGCTTCCCAAAGAGCTGGAAGCAAGATGCTGTGGGGCCCAACTCGCCCTTTGGAAAGAAGCCTGCACCTTGTGCCTTTCAGCTCTAGGGCAATGTAGCACACCCAGAGCAGAAGTCCTACTTCAGCCAGATCAGGCCTGCAAAGAAACTGCGTTTCTCAGGCCTTTGGAAGAGATGTTCCCGGTAGGCTGTAAGAGCACTGTGCAGAGCGAGTTCTTTCTTAGCATCCCAAAGAGCTGGAAGCAAGATGCTGTGGGCCCCAACTCGCTCTTTGGAAAGAAGCCTGCACGTTGTGCCTTTCAGCTCTAGGGCAATGTAGCACACCCAGAGCAGAAGTTCTACTTCAAGCAGATCACGCCTGCAAAGAAGCTGCGTTTCACATGCCTTTGGAAGAGATGATCCCGGTAGGCTGTAAGAGCACTGTGAAGAGCGAGTTGTTTCTTAGCTTCCCAAAGAGCTGGAAGCAAGATGCTTTGGGGCCAACTCGCCCTTTGGAAAGAAGCCTGCACGTTGTGCCTTTCAGCTCTAGGGCAATGTAGCACACCCAGAGCAGAAGTCTTACTTCAGCCAGATCAGGCCTGCAAAGAAACTGCGTTTCTCAGGCCTTTGGAAGAGATGTTCCTGGTAGGCTGTAAGAGCACTGTGCAGAGCGAGTTGTTTCTTAGCTTCCCAAAGAGCTGGAAGCAAGATGCTGGTGGGCCCAACTCGCCCTTTGGAAAGAAGCCTGCACCTTGTGCCTTTCAGCTCTAGGGCAATGTAGCACACCCAGAGCAGAAGTCCTACTTCAGCCAGATCAGGCCTGCAAAGAAACTGCGTTTCACAGGCCTTTGGAAGAGATGATCCCGGTAGGCTGTAAGAGCACTGTGCAGAGCGAGTTGTTTCTTAGCTTCCCAAAGAGCTGGAAGCAAGATGCTGTTGGGCCCAACTCACCATTAGGAAAGGAGCCTGCACGTTGTGCCTTTCAGCTCTAGTGCGATGTAGCACACCCAGAGCAGAAGTCCTACTTCAGCCAGATCAGGCCTGCAAAGAAACTGCGTTTCACAGGCCTTTGGAAGAGATGATCCCGGTAGGCTGTAAGAGCACTGTGCAGAGCGAGTTGTTTCTTAGCATCCCAAAGAGCTGGAAGCAAGATGCTGTTGGGCCCAACTCACCATTAGGAAAGGAGCCTGCACGTTGTGCCTTTCAGCTCTAGGGCAATGTAGCACACCCAGAGCAGAAGTCCTACTTCAGCCAGATCAGGCCTGCAAAGAAACTGCGTTTCTCAGGCCTTTGGAAGAGATGTTCCCGGTAGGCTGTAAGAGCACTGTGCAGAGCGAGTTGTTTCTTAGCTTCCCAAAGAGCTGGAAGCAAGATGCTGTGGGGCCCAACTCGCCCTTTGGAAAGAAGCCTGCACGTTGTGCCTTTCAGCTCTAGGACAATGTAGCACACCAAGAGCAGAAGTCCTACTTCAGCCAGATCAGGCCTGCAAAGAAACTGCGTTTCACAGGCCTTTGGAAGAGATGTTCCCGGTAGGCTGTAAGAGCACTGTGCAGAGCGAGTTGTTTCTTAGCTTCCCAAAGAGCTGGAAGCAAGATGCTGTGGGGCCCAACTCGCCCTTTGGAAAGAAGCCTGCACGTTGTGCCTTTCTGCTCTAGGGCAACGTACACACCCAGAGCAGGAGTCCTACTTCAGCCAGATCAGGCCTGCAAAGAAACTGCGTTTCACAGGCCTTTGGAAGAGATGTTCCCGGTAGGCTGTAAGAGCACTGTGCAGAGCGAGTTCTTTCTTAGCTTCCAAAAGAGCTGGAAGCAAGATCCTGTGGGCCCCAACTCGCCCTTTGGAAAGAAGCCTGCACGTTGTGCCTTTCAGCTCTAGGGCAATGTAGCACCCCCAGAGCAGAAGTCCTACTTCAGCCAGATGACGCCTGCAAAGAAACTGCGTTTCACAGGCCTTTGGAAGAGATGTTCCCGGTAGGCTGTAAGAGCACTGTGCTGAGCGAGTTGTTTCTTAGCTTCCCAAAGAGCTGGAAGCAAGATGCTGTCTGGCCCAACTCACCATTAGGAAAGGAGCCTGCACGTTGTGCCTTTCAGCTCTAGGGCAATGTAGCACACCCAGAGCAGAAGTCCTACTTCAGCCAGATCAGGCCTGCAAAGAAACTGCGTTTCACAGGCCTTTGGAAGAGATGTTCCCGGTAGGCTGTAAGAGCACTGTGCAGAGCGAGTTGTTTCTTAGCTTCCCAAAGAGTTGGAAGCAAGATGCTGTGGGCCCCAACTCGCCCTTTGGAAAGAAGCCTGCACGTTGTGCCTTTCTGCTCTAGGGCAACGTACACACCCAGAGCAGGAGTCCTACTTCAGCCAGATCAGGCCTGCAAAGACACTGCGTTTCACAGGCCTTTGGAAGAGATGTTCCCGGTAGGCTGTAAGAGCACTGTGCAGAGCGACTTGTTCTTTAGCTTCCCAAAGAGCTGGAAGCAAGATGCTGTGGGGCCCAACTCACCATTAGGAAAGAAGCCTGCACGTTGTGCCTTTCAGCTGTAGGGCAATGTAGCACACCCAGAGCAGAAGTCCTACTTCAGCCAGATCAGGCCTGCAAAGAAACTGCGTTTCACAGGCCTTTGGAAGAGATGTTCCCGGTAGGCTGTAAGAGCACTGTGCAGAGCGAGTTGTTTCTTAGCTTCCCAAAGAGCTGGAAGCAAGATGCTGTGGGGCCCAACTCGCCCTTTGGAAAGAAGCCTGCACCTTGTGCCTTTCAGCTCTAGGGCAATGTAGCACACCCAGAGCAGAAGTCCTACTTCAGCCAGATCAGGCCTGCAAAGAAACTGCGTTTCTCAGGCCTTTGGAAGAGATGTTCCCGGTAGGCTGTAAGAGCACTGTGCAGAGCGAGTTCTTTCTTAGCATCCCAAAGAGCTGGAAGCAAGATGCTGTGGGCCCCAACTCGCTCTTTGGAAAGAAGCCTGCACGTTGTGCCTTTCAGCTCTAGGGCAATGTAGCACACCCAGAGCAGAAGTTCTACTTCAAGCAGATCACGCCTGCAAAGAAGCTGCGTTTCACATGCCTTTGGAAGAGATGATCCCGGTAGGCTGTAAGAGCACTGTGAAGAGCGAGTTGTTTCTTAGCTTCCCAAAGAGCTGGAAGCAAGATGCTTTGGGGCCAACTCGCCCTTTGGAAAGAAGCCTGCACGTTGTGCCTTTCAGCTCTAGGGCAATGTAGCACACCCAGAGCAGAAGTCTTACTTCAGCCAGATCAGGCCTGCAAAGAAACTGCGTTTCTCAGGCCTTTGGAAGAGATGTTCCTGGTAGGCTGTAAGAGCACTGTGCAGAGCGAGTTGTTTCTTAGCTTCCCAAAGAGCTGGAAGCAAGATGCTGGTGGGCCCAACTCGCCCTTTGGAAAGAAGCCTGCACCTTGTGCCTTTCAGCTCTAGGGCAATGTAGCACACCCAGAGCAGAAGTCCTACTTCAGCCAGATCAGGCCTGCAAAGAAACTGCGTTTCACAGGCCTTTGGAAGAGATGATCCCGGTAGGCTGTAAGAGCACTGTGCAGAGCGAGTTGTTTCTTAGCTTCCCAAAGAGCTGGAAGCAAGATGCTGTTGGGCCCAACTCACCATTAGGAAAGGAGCCTGCACGTTGTGCCTTTCAGCTCTAGTGCGATGTAGCACACCCAGAGCAGAAGTCCTACTTCAGCCAGATCAGGCCTGCAAAGAAACTGCGTTTCACAGGCCTTTGGAAGAGATGATCCCGGTAGGCTGTAAGAGCACTGTGCAGAGCGAGTTGTTTCTTAGCATCCCAAAGAGCTGGAAGCAAGATGCTGTTGGGCCCAACTCACCATTAGGAAAGGAGCCTGCACGTTGTGCCTTTCAGCTCTAGGGCAATGTAGCACACCCAGAGCAGAAGTCCTACTTCAGCCAGATCAGGCCTGCAAAGAAACTGCGTTTCTCAGGCCTTTGGAAGAGATGTTCCCGGTAGGCTGTAAGAGCACTGTGCAGAGCGAGTTGTTTCTTAGCTTCCCAAAGAGCTGGAAGCAAGATGCTGTGGGGCCCAACTCGCCCTTTGGAAAGAAGCCTGCACGTTGTGCCTTTCAGCTCTAGGACAATGTAGCACACCAAGAGCAGAAGTCCTACTTCAGCCAGATCAGGCCTGCAAAGAAACTGCGTTTCACAGGCCTTTGGAAGAGATGTTCCCGGTAGGCTGTAAGAGCACTGTGCAGAGCGAGTTGTTTCTTAGCTTCCCAAAGAGCTGGAAGCAAGATGCTGTGGGGCCCAACTCGCCCTTTGGAAAGAAGCCTGCACGTTGTGCCTTTCTGCTCTAGGGCAACGTACACACCCAGAGCAGGAGTCCTACTTCAGCCAGATCAGGCCTGCAAAGAAACTGCGTTTCACAGGCCTTTGGAAGAGATGTTCCCGGTAGGCTGTAAGAGCACTGTGCAGAGCGAGTTCTTTCTTAGCTTCCAAAAGAGCTGGAAGCAAGATCCTGTGGGGCCCAACTCGCCCTTTGGAAAGAAGCCTGCACGTTGTGCCTTTCAGCTCTAGGGCAATGTAGCACCCCCAGAGCAGAAGTCCTACTTCAGCCAGATGACGCCTGCAAAGAAACTGCGTTTCACAGGCCTTTGGAAGAGATGTTCCCGGTAGGCTGTAAGAGCACTGTGCAGAGCGAGTTGTTTCTTAGCTTCCCAATGAGCTGGAAGCAAGATGCTGTGGGCCCAACTCGCCCTTTGGAATGAAGCCTGCACGTTGTGCCTTTCAGCTCTAGGGCAATGTAGCACACCCAGAGCAGAAGTCCTACTTCAGCCAGATCAGGCCTGCAAAGAAACTGCGTTTCACAGGCCTTTGAAGAGATGTTCCCGGTAGGCTGTAAGAGCACTGTGCAGAGCGAGTTGTTTCTTAGCTTCCCAAAGAGCTGGAAGCAAGATGCTGTGGGGCCCAACTCACCCTTAGGAAAGAAGCCTGCACGTTGTGCCTTTCAGCTCTAGGGCAATGTAGCACACCCAGAGCAGAAGTCCTACTTCAGCCAGATCAGGCCTGCAAAGAAACTGCGTTTCACAGGCCTTTGGAAGAGATGTTCCCGGTAGGCTGTAAGAGCACTGTGCAGAGCGAGTTGTTTCTTAGCTTCCCAAAGAGCTGGAAGCAAGATGCTGTGGGGCCCAACTCGCCCTTTGGAAAGAAGCCTGCACGTTGTGCCTTTCAGCTCTAGGGCAATGTAGCACACCCAGAGCAGAAGTTCTACTTCAAGCAGATCACGCCTGCAAAGAAGCTGCGTTTCACATGCCTTTGGAAGAGATGATCCCGGTAGGCTGTAAGAGCACTGTGAAGAGCGAGTTGTTTCTTAGCTTCCCAAAGAGCTGGAAGCAAGATGCTTTGGGGCCAACTCGCCCTTTGGAAAGAAGCCTGCACGTTGTGCCTTTCAGCTCTAGGGCAATGTAGCACACCCAGAGCAGAAGTCTTACTTCAGCCAGATCAGGCCTGCAAAGAAACTGCGTTTCTCAGGCCTTTGGAAGAGATGTTCCTGGTAGGCTGTAAGAGCACTGTGCAGAGCGAGTTGTTTCTTAGCTTCCCAAAGAGCTGGAAGCAAGATGCTGGTGGGCCCAACTCGCCCTTTGGAAAGAAGCCTGCACCTTGTGCCTTTCAGCTCTAGGGCAATGTAGCACACCCAGAGCAGAAGTCCTACTTCAGCCAGATCAGGCCTGCAAAGAAACTGCGTTTCACAGGCCTTTGGAAGAGATGATCCCGGTAGGCTGTAAGAGCACTGTGCAGAGCGAGTTGTTTCTTAGCTTCCCAAAGAGCTGGAAGCAAGATGCTGTTGGGCCCAACTCACCATTAGGAAAGGAGCCTGCACGTTGTGCCTTTCAGCTCTAGTGCGATGTAGCACACCCAGAGCAGAAGTCCTACTTCAGCCAGATCAGGCCTGCAAAGAAACTGCGTTTCACAGGCCTTTGGAAGAGATGATCCCGGTAGGCTGTAAGAGCACTGTGCAGAGCGAGTTGTTTCTTAGCATCCCAAAGAGCTGGAAGCAAGATGCTGTTGGGCCCAACTCGCCCTTTGGAAAGAAGCCTGCACGTTGTGCCTTTCAGCTCTAGGGCAAAGTAGCACACCCAGAGCAGAAGTCCTACTTCAGCCAGATCAGGCCTGCAAAGAAACTGCGTTTCACAGGCCTTTGGAAGAGATGTTCCCGGTAGGCTGTAAGAGCACTGTGCAGAGCGAGTTGTTTCTTAGCTTCCCAAAGAGCTGGAAGCAAGATGCTGTGGGGCCCAACTCGCCCTTTGGAAAGAAGCCTGCACGTTGTGCCTTTCAGCTCTAGGGCAAAGTAGCACACCCAGAGCAGAAGTCCTACTTCAGCCAGATCAGGCCTGCAAAGAAACTGCGTTTCACAGGCCTTTGGAAGAGATGTTCCCGGTAGGCTGTAAGAGCACTGTGCAGAGCGAGTTGTTTCTTAGCTTCCCAAAGAGCTGGAAGCAAGATGCTGTGGGGCCCAACTCGCCCTTTGGAAAGAAGCCTGCACGTTGTGCCTTTCAGCTCTAGGGCAAAGTAGCACACCCAGAGCAGAAGTCCTACTTCAGCCAGATCAGGCCTGCAAAGAAACTGCGTTTCACAGGCCTTTGGAAGAGATGTTCCCGGTAGGCTGTAAGAGCACTGTGCAGAGCGAGTTGTTTCTTAGCTTCCCAAAGAGCTGGAAGCAAGATGCTGTGGGGCCCAACTCGCCCTTTGGAAAGAAGCCTGCACGTTGTGCCTTTCAGCTCTAGGGCAAAGTAGCACACCCAGAGCAGAAGTCCTACTTCAGCCAGATCAGGCCTGCAAAGAAACTGCGTTTCACAGGCCTTTGGAAGAGATGTTCCCGGTAGGCTGTAAGAGCACTGTGCAGAGCGAGTTGTTTCTTAGCTTCCCAAAGAGCTGGAAGCAAGATGCTGTGGGGCCCAACTCGCCCTTTGGAAAGAAGCCTGCACGTTGTGCCTTTCAGCTCTAGGGCAAAGTAGCACACCCAGAGCAGAAGTCCTACTTCAGCCAGATCAGGCCTGCAAAGAAACTGCGTTTCACAGGCCTTTGGAAGAGATGTTCCCGGTAGGCTGTAAGAGCACTGTGCAGAGCGAGTTGTTTCTTAGCTTCCCAAAGAGCTGGAAGCAAGATGCTGTGGGGCCCAACTCGCCCTTTGGAAAGAAGCCTGCACGTTGTGCCTTTCAGCTCTAGGGCAAAGTAGCACACCCAGAGCAGAAGTCCTACTTCAGCCAGATCAGGCCTGCAAAGAAACTGCGTTTCACAGGCCTTTGGAAGAGATGTTCCCACTAGGCTGTAAGAGCACTGTGCAGAGCGAGTTGTTTCTTAGCTTCCCAAAGAGCTGGAAGCAAGATGCTGTGGGGCCCAACTCGCCCTTTGGAAAGAAGCCTGCACGTTGTGCCTTTCAGCTCTAGGGCAAAGTAGCACACCCAGAGCAGAAGTCCTACTTCAGCCAGATCAGGCCTGCAAAGAAACTGCGTTTCACAGGCCTTTGGAAGAGATGTTCCCGGTAGGCTGTAAGAGCACTGTGCAGAGCGAGTTGTTTCTTAGCTTCCCAAAGAGCTGGAAGCAAGATGCTGTGGGGCCCAACTCGCCCTTTGGAAAGAAGCCTGCACGTTGTGCCTTTCAGCTCTAGGGCAAAGTAGCACACCCAGAGCAGAAGTCCTACTTCAGCCAGATCAGGCCTGCAAAGAAACTGCGTTTCACAGGCCTTTGGAAGAGATGTTCCCGGTAGGCTGTAAGAGCACTGTGCAGAGCGAGTTGTTTCTTAGCTTCCCAAAGAGCTGGAAGCAAGATGCTGTGGGGCCCAACTCGCCCTTTGGAAAGAAGCCTGCACGTTGTGCCTTTCAGCTCTAGGGCAAAGTAGCACACCCAGAGCAGAAGTCCTACTTCAGCCAGATCAGGCCTGCAAAGAAACTGCGTTTCACAGGCCTTTGGAAGAGATGTTCCCACTAGGCTGTAAGAGCACTGTGCAGAGCGAGTTGTTTCTTAGCTTCCCAAAGAGCTGGAAGCAAGATGCTGTGGGGCCCAACTCGCCCTTTGGAAAGAAGCCTGCACGTTGTGCCTTTCAGCTCTAGGGCAAAGTAGCACACCCAGAGCAGAAGTCCTACTTCAGCCAGATCAGGCCTGCAAAGAAACTGCGTTTCACAGGCCTTTGGAAGAGATGTTCCCGGTAGGCTGTAAGAGCACTGTGCAGAGCGAGTTGTTTCTTAGCTTCCCAAAGAGCTGGAAGCAAGATGCTGTGGGGCCCAACTCGCCCTTTGGAAAGAAGCCTGCACGTTGTGCCTTTCAGCTCTAGGGCAAAGTAGCACACCCAGAGCAGAAGTCCTACTTCAGCCAGATCAGGCCTGCAAAGAAACTGCGTTTCACAGGCCTTTGGAAGAGATGTTCCCGCTAGGCTGTAAGAGCACTGTGCAGAGCGAGTTGTTTCTTAGCTTCCCAAAGAGCTGGAAGCAAGATGCTGTGGGGCCCAACTCGCCCTTTGGAAAGAAGCCTGCACGTTGTGCCTTTCAGCTCTAGGGCAAAGTAGCACACCCAGAGCAGAAGTCCTACTTCAGCCAGATCAGGCCTGCAAAGAAACTGCGTTTCACAGGCCTTTGGAAGAGATGTTCCCGGTAGGCTGTAAGAGCACTGTGCAGAGCGAGTTGTTTCTTAGCTTCCCAAAGAGCTGGAAGCAAGATGCTGTGGGGCCCAACTCGCCCTTTGGAAAGAAGCCTGCACGTTGTGCCTTTCAGCTCTAGGGCAAAGTAGCACACCCAGAGCAGAAGTCCTACTTCAGCCAGATCAGGCCTGCAAAGAAACTGCGTTTCACAGGCCTTTGGAAGAGATGTTCCCGGTAGGCTGTAAGAGCACTGTGCAGAGCGAGTTGTTTCTTAGCTTCCCAAAGAGCTGGAAGCAAGATGCTGTGGGGCCCAACTCGCCCTTTGGAAAGAAGCCTGCACGTTGTGCCTTTCAGCTCTAGGGCAAAGTAGCACACCCAGAGCAGAAGTCCTACTTCAGCCAGATCAGGCCTGCAAAGAAACTGCGTTTCACAGGCCTTTGGAAGAGATGTTCCCGGTAGGCTGTAAGAGCACTGTGCAGAGCGAGTTGTTTCTTAGCTTCCCAAAGAGCTGGAAGCAAGATGCTGTGGGGCCCAACTCGCCCTTTGGAAAGAAGCCTGCACGTTGTGCCTTTCAGCTCTAGGGCAAAGTAGCACACCCAGAGCAGAAGTCCTACTTCAGCCAGATCAGGCCTGCAAAGAAACTGCGTTTCACAGGCCTTTGGAAGAGATGTTCCCGGTAGGCTGTAAGAGCACTGTGCAGAGCGAGTTGTTTCTTAGCTTCCCAAAGAGCTGGAAGCAAGATGCTGTGGGGCCCAACTCGCCCTTTGGAAAGAAGCCTGCACGTTGTGCCTTTCAGCTCTAGGGCAAAGTAGCACACCCAGAGCAGAAGTCCTACTTCAGCCAGATCAGGCCTGCAAAGAAACTGCGTTTCACAGGCCTTTGGAAGAGATGTTCCCGGTAGGCTGTAAGAGCACTGTGCAGAGCGAGTTGTTTCTTAGCTTCCCAAAGAGCTGGAAGCAAGATGCTGTGGGGCCCAACTCGCCCTTTGGAAAGAAGCCTGCACGTTGTGCCTTTCAGCTCTAGGGCAAAGTAGCACACCCAGAGCAGAAGTCCTACTTCAGCCAGATCAGGCCTGCAAAGAAACTGCGTTTCACAGGCCTTTGGAAGAGATGTTCCCGCTAGGCTGTAAGAGCACTGTGCAGAGCGAGTTGTTTCTTAGCTTCCCAAAGAGCTGGAAGCAAGATGCTGTGGGGCCCAACTCGCCCTTTGGAAAGAAGCCTGCACGTTGTGCCTTTCAGCTCTAGGGCAAAGTAGCACACCCAGAGCAGAAGTCCTACTTCAGCCAGATCAGGCCTGCAAAGAAACTGCGTTTCACAGGCCTTTGGAAGAGATGTTCCCGGTAGGCTGTAAGAGCACTGTGCAGAGCGAGTTGTTTCTTAGCTTCCCAAAGAGCTGGAAGCAAGATGCTGTGGGGCCCAACTCGCCCTTTGGAAAGAAGCCTGCACGTTGTGCCTTTCAGCTCTAGGGCAAAGTAGCACACCCAGAGCAGAAGTCCTACTTCAGCCAGATCAGGCCTGCAAAGAAACTGCGTTTCACAGGCCTTTGGAAGAGATGTTCCCGCTAGGCTGTAAGAGCACTGTGCAGAGCGAGTTGTTTCTTAGCTTCCCAAAGAGCTGGAAGCAAGATGCTGTGGGGCCCAACTCGCCCTTTGGAAAGAAGCCTGCACGTTGTGCCTTTCAGCTCTAGGGCAAAGTAGCACACCCAGAGCAGAAGTCCTACTTCAGCCAGATCAGGCCTGCAAAGAAACTGCGTTTCACAGGCCTTTGGAAGAGATGTTCCCGGTAGGCTGTAAGAGCACTGTGCAGAGCGAGTTGTTTCTTAGCTTCCCAAAGAGCTGGAAGCAAGATGCTGTGGGGCCCAACTCGCCCTTTGGAAAGAAGCCTGCACGTTGTGCCTTTCAGCTCTAGGGCAAAGTAGCACACCCAGAGCAGAAGTCCTACTTCAGCCAGATCAGGCCTGCAAAGAAACTGCGTTTCACAGGCCTTTGGAAGAGATGTTCCCGGTAGGCTGTAAGAGCACTGTGCAGAGCGAGTTGTTTCTTAGCTTCCCAAAGAGCTGGAAGCAAGATGCTGTGGGGCCCAACTCGCCCTTTGGAAAGAAGCCTGCACGTTGTGCCTTTCAGCTCTAGGGCAAAGTAGCACACCCAGAGCAGAAGTCCTACTTCAGCCAGATCAGGCCTGCAAAGAAACTGCGTTTCACAGGCCTTTGGAAGAGATGTTCCCGGTAGGCTGTAAGAGCACTGTGCAGAGCGAGTTGTTTCTTAGCTTCCCAAAGAGCTGGAAGCAAGATGCTGTGGGGCCCAACTCGCCCTTTGGAAAGAAGCCTGCACGTTGTGCCTTTCAGCTCTAGGGCAAAGTAGCACACCCAGAGCAGAAGTCCTACTTCAGCCAGATCAGGCCTGCAAAGAAACTGCGTTTCACAGGCCTTTGGAAGAGATGTTCCCGGTAGGCTGTAAGAGCACTGTGCAGAGCGAGTTGTTTCTTAGCTTCCCAAAGAGCTGGAAGCAAGATGCTGTGGGGCCCAACTCGCCCTTTGGAAAGAAGCCTGCACGTTGTGCCTTTCAGCTCTAGGGCAAAGTAGCACACCCAGAGCAGAAGTCCTACTTCAGCCAGATCAGGCCTGCAAAGAAACTGCGTTTCACAGGCCTTTGGAAGAGATGTTCCCGGTAGGCTGTAAGAGCACTGTGCAGAGCGAGTTGTTTCTTAGCTTCCCAAAGAGCTGGAAGCAAGATGCTGTGGGGCCCAACTCGCCCTTTGGAAAGAAGCCTGCACGTTGTGCCTTTCAGCTCTAGGGCAAAGTAGCACACCCAGAGCAGAAGTCCTACTTCAGCCAGATCAGGCCTGCAAAGAAACTGCGTTTCACAGGCCTTTGGAAGAGATGTTCCCGGTAGGCTGTAAGAGCACTGTGCAGAGCGAGTTGTTTCTTAGCTTCCCAAAGAGCTGGAAGCAAGATGCTGTGGGGCCCAACTCGCCCTTTGGAAAGAAGCCTGCACGTTGTGCCTTTCAGCTCTAGGGCAAAGTAGCACACCCAGAGCAGAAGTCCTACTTCAGCCAGATCAGGCCTGCAAAGAAACTGCGTTTCACAGGCCTTTGGAAGAGATGTTCCCGGTAGGCTGTAAGAGCACTGTGCAGAGCGAGTTGTTTCTTAGCTTCCCAAAGAGCTGGAAGCAAGATGCTGTGGGGCCCAACTCGCCCTTTGGAAAGAAGCCTGCACGTTGTGCCTTTCAGCTCTAGGGCAAAGTAGCACACCCAGAGCAGAAGTCCTACTTCAGCCAGATCAGGCCTGCAAAGAAACTGCGTTTCACAGGCCTTTGGAAGAGATGTTCCCACTAGGCTGTAAGAGCACTGTGCAGAGCGAGTTGTTTCTTAGCTTCCCAAAGAGCTGGAAGCAAGATGCTGTGGGGCCCAACTCGCCCTTTGGAAAGAAGCCTGCACGTTGTGCCTTTCAGCTCTAGGGCAAAGTAGCACACCCAGAGCAGAAGTCCTACTTCAGCCAGATCAGGCCTGCAAAGAAACTGCGTTTCACAGGCCTTTGGAAGAGATGTTCCCGGTAGGCTGTAAGAGCACTGTGCAGAGCGAGTTGTTTCTTAGCTTCCCAAAGAGCTGGAAGCAAGATGCTGTGGGGCCCAACTCGCCCTTTGGAAAGAAGCCTGCACGTTGTGCCTTTCAGCTCTAGGGCAAAGTAGCACACCCAGAGCAGAAGTCCTACTTCAGCCAGATCAGGCCTGCAAAGAAACTGCGTTTCACAGGCCTTTGGAAGAGATGTTCCCGGTAGGCTGTAAGAGCACTGTGCAGAGCGAGTTGTTTCTTAGCTTCCCAAAGAGCTGGAAGCAAGATGCTGTGGGGCCCAACTCGCCCTTTGGAAAGAAGCCTGCACGTTGTGCCTTTCAGCTCTAGGGCAAAGTAGCACACCCAGAGCAGAAGTCCTACTTCAGCCAGATCAGGCCTGCAAAGAAACTGCGTTTCACAGGCCTTTGGAAGAGATGTTCCCGGTAGGCTGTAAGAGCACTGTGCAGAGCGAGTTGTTTCTTAGCTTCCCAAAGAGCTGGAAGCAAGATGCTGTGGGGCCCAACTCGCCCTTTGGAAAGAAGCCTGCACGTTGTGCCTTTCAGCTCTAGGGCAAAGTAGCACACCCAGAGCAGAAGTCCTACTTCAGCCAGATCAGGCCTGCAAAGAAACTGCGTTTCACAGGCCTTTGGAAGAGATGTTCCCACTAGGCTGTAAGAGCACTGTGCAGAGCGAGTTGTTTCTTAGCTTCCCAAAGAGCTGGAAGCAAGATGCTGTGGGGCCCAACTCGCCCTTTGGAAAGAAGCCTGCACGTTGTGCCTTTCAGCTCTAGGGCAAAGTAGCACACCCAGAGCAGAAGTCCTACTTCAGCCAGATCAGGCCTGCAAAGAAACTGCGTTTCACAGGCCTTTGGAAGAGATGTTCCCGGTAGGCTGTAAGAGCACTGTGCAGAGCGAGTTGTTTCTTAGCTTCCCAAAGAGCTGGAAGCAAGATGCTGTGGGGCCCAACTCGCCCTTTGGAAAGAAGCCTGCACGTTGTGCCTTTCAGCTCTAGGGCAAAGTAGCACACCCAGAGCAGAAGTCCTACTTCAGCCAGATCAGGCCTGCAAAGAAACTGCGTTTCACAGGCCTTTGGAAGAGATGTTCCCGGTAGGCTGTAAGAGCACTGTGCAGAGCGAGTTGTTTCTTAGCTTCCCAAAGAGCTGGAAGCAAGATGCTGTGGGGCCCAACTCGCCCTTTGGAAAGAAGCCTGCACGTTGTGCCTTTCAGCTCTAGGGCAAAGTAGCACACCCAGAGCAGAAGTCCTACTTCAGCCAGATCAGGCCTGCAAAGAAACTGCGTTTCACAGGCCTTTGGAAGAGATGTTCCCGGTAGGCTGTAAGAGCACTGTGCAGAGCGAGTTGTTTCTTAGCTTCCCAAAGAGCTGGAAGCAAGATGCTGTGGGGCCCAACTCGCCCTTTGGAAAGAAGCCTGCACGTTGTGCCTTTCAGCTCTAGGGCAAAGTAGCACACCCAGAGCAGAAGTCCTACTTCAGCCAGATCAGGCCTGCAAAGAAACTGCGTTTCACAGGCCTTTGGAAGAGATGTTCCCGGTAGGCTGTAAGAGCACTGTGCAGAGCGAGTTGTTTCTTAGCTTCCCAAAGAGCTGGAAGCAAGATGCTGTGGGGCCCAACTCGCCCTTTGGAAAGAAGCCTGCACGTTGTGCCTTTCAGCTCTAGGGCAAAGTAGCACACCCAGAGCAGAAGTCCTACTTCAGCCAGATCAGGCCTGCAAAGAAACTGCGTTTCACAGGCCTTTGGAAGAGATGTTCCCGGTAGGCTGTAAGAGCACTGTGCAGAGCGAGTTGTTTCTTAGCTTCCCAAAGAGCTGGAAGCAAGATGCTGTGGGGCCCAACTCGCCCTTTGGAAAGAAGCCTGCACGTTGTGCCTTTCAGCTCTAGGGCAAAGTAGCACACCCAGAGCAGAAGTCCTACTTCAGCCAGATCAGGCCTGCAAAGAAACTGCGTTTCACAGGCCTTTGGAAGAGATGTTCCCGGTAGGCTGTAAGAGCACTGTGCAGAGCGAGTTGTTTCTTAGCTTCCCAAAGAGCTGGAAGCAAGATGCTGTGGGGCCCAACTCGCCCTTTGGAAAGAAGCCTGCACGTTGTGCCTTTCAGCTCTAGGGCAAAGTAGCACACCCAGAGCAGAAGTCCTACTTCAGCCAGATCAGGCCTGCAAAGAAACTGCGTTTCACAGGCCTTTGGAAGAGATGTTCCCGGTAGGCTGTAAGAGCACTGTGCAGAGCGAGTTGTTTCTTAGCTTCCCAAAGAGCTGGAAGCAAGATGCTGTGGGGCCCAACTCGCCCTTTGGAAAGAAGCCTGCACGTTGTGCCTTTCAGCTCTAGGGCAAAGTAGCACACCCAGAGCAGAAGTCCTACTTCAGCCAGATCAGGCCTGCAAAGAAACTGCGTTTCACAGGCCTTTGGAAGAGATGTTCCCGGTAGGCTGTAAGAGCACTGTGCAGAGCGAGTTGTTTCTTAGCTTCCCAAAGAGCTGGAAGCAAGATGCTGTGGGGCCCAACTCGCCCTTTGGAAAGAAGCCTGCACGTTGTGCCTTTCAGCTCTAGGGCAAAGTAGCACACCCAGAGCAGAAGTCCTACTTCAGCCAGATCAGGCCTGCAAAGAAACTGCGTTTCACAGGCCTTTGGAAGAGATGTTCCCGGTAGGCTGTAAGAGCACTGTGCAGAGCGAGTTGTTTCTTAGCTTCCCAAAGAGCTGGAAGCAAGATGCTGTGGGGCCCAACTCGCCCTTTGGAAAGAAGCCTGCACGTTGTGCCTTTCAGCTCTAGGGCAAAGTAGCACACCCAGAGCAGAAGTCCTACTTCAGCCAGATCAGGCCTGCAAAGAAACTGCGTTTCACAGGCCTTTGGAAGAGATGTTCCCGGTAGGCTGTAAGAGCACTGTGCAGAGCGAGTTGTTTCTTAGCTTCCCAAAGAGCTGGAAGCAAGATGCTGTGGGGCCCAACTCGCCCTTTGGAAAGAAGCCTGCACGTTGTGCCTTTCAGCTCTAGGGCAAAGTAGCACACCCAGAGCAGAAGTCCTACTTCAGCCAGATCAGGCCTGCAAAGAAACTGCGTTTCACAGGCCTTTGGAAGAGATGTTCCCGGTAGGCTGTAAGAGCACTGTGCAGAGCGAGTTGTTTCTTAGCTTCCCAAAGAGCTGGAAGCAAGATGCTGTGGGGCCCAACTCGCCCTTTGGAAAGAAGCCTGCACGTTGTGCCTTTCAGCTCTAGGGCAAAGTAGCACACCCAGAGCAGAAGTCCTACTTCAGCCAGATCAGGCCTGCAAAGAAACTGCGTTTCACAGGCCTTTGGAAGAGATGTTCCCGGTAGGCTGTAAGAGCACTGTGCAGAGCGAGTTGTTTCTTAGCTTCCCAAAGAGCTGGAAGCAAGATGCTGTGGGGCCCAACTCGCCCTTTGGAAAGAAGCCTGCACGTTGTGCCTTTCAGCTCTAGGGCAAAGTAGCACACCCAGAGCAGAAGTCCTACTTCAGCCAGATCAGGCCTGCAAAGAAACTGCGTTTCACAGGCCTTTGGAAGAGATGTTCCCGGTAGGCTGTAAGAGCACTGTGCAGAGCGAGTTGTTTCTTAGCTTCCCAAAGAGCTGGAAGCAAGATGCTGTGGGGCCCAACTCGCCCTTTGGAAAGAAGCCTGCACGTTGTGCCTTTCAGCTCTAGGGCAAAGTAGCACACCCAGAGCAGAAGTCCTACTTCAGCCAGATCAGGCCTGCAAAGAAACTGCGTTTCACAGGCCTTTGGAAGAGATGTTCCCGGTAGGCTGTAAGAGCACTGTGCAGAGCGAGTTGTTTCTTAGCTTCCCAAAGAGCTGGAAGCAAGATGCTGTGGGGCCCAACTCGCCCTTTGGAAAGAAGCCTGCACGTTGTGCCTTTCAGCTCTAGGGCAAAGTAGCACACCCAGAGCAGAAGCATGCTTCGCCCAGATCAGGCCTGCAAAGAAACTGCGTTTCACAGGCCTTTGGAAGAGATGTTCCCGGTAGGCTGTAAGAGCACTGTGCAGAGCGAGTTGTTTCTTAGCTTCCCAAAGAGCTGGAAGCAAGATGCTGTTGGGCCCAACTCACCATTAGGAAAGGAGCCTGCACGTTGTGCCTTCAGCTCTACTGCGATGTAGCACACCCAGAGCAGAAGTCCTACTTCAGCCAGATCAGGCCTGCAAAGAAACTGCGTTTCACAGGCCTTTGGAAGAGATGTTCCCGGTAGGCTGTAAGAGCACTGTGCAAGAGCGAGTTGTTTCATAGCATCCCAAAGAGCTGGAAGCAAGATGCTGTTCGGCCCAACTCACAGTCTCAGGAAAGGAGCCTGCACGTTGTGCCTTTCTGCTCTAGGGCAATGTAGCACACCCAGAGCAGAATACATCTCAGCCAGATAGGCCTGAAAGGAAACTGCGTTTCTCAGGCCTTTGGAAGAGATGTTCCCGGAAGGCTATAAGAGCACTGTGCAGAGCGAGTTGTTTCTTAGCTTCCCAAAGAGCTGGAAGCAAGATGCTGTGGGGCCCAACTCGCCCCTTTGGAAAGAAGCCTGCACGTTGTGCCTTTGGGGCTCCTAGGACAATGTAGCACACCAAGAGCAGAAGTCCTACTTCAGCCAGATCAGGCCTGCAAAGAAACTGCGTTTCACAGCCTCACAGGCCTTTGGAAGAGATGTTCCCGGTAGGCTGTAAGAGCACTGTGCAGAGCAACTGTTCTTTAGCTTCCCAAAGAGCTGGAAGCAAGATGCTGTGGGGCCCAACTCACCATTAGGAAAGAAGCCTGCACGTTGCCTTTCAGCTCTAGGGCAATGTAGCACACCCAGAGCAGAAGTCCTACTTCAGCCAGATCAGGCCTGCAAAGAAACTGCGTTTCACATGCCTTTGGAAGAGATGTTCCCGGTAGGCTGTAACAGCACTGTGCAGAGCGAGTTGATTCTTAGCTTCCCAAAGAGCTGGAAGCAAGATGCTGTGGGGCCCAACTGGCCCTTTGGAAAGAAGCCTGCACCTTGTGCCTTTCAGCTCTAGGGCAATGTAGCACACCCAGAGCAGAAGTCCTACTTCAGCCAGATCAGGCCTGCAAAGAAACTGCGTTTCACAGGCCTTTGGAAGAGATGTTCCCGGTAGGTTGTAAGAGCACTGTGCAGAGCGAGTTCTTTCTTATCTTCCCAAAGAGCTGGAAGCAAGATGCTGTGGGGCCCAACTCGCCCTTTGGAAAGAAGCCTACACGTTGTGCCTTTCAGCTCTAGGGCAATGTAGCACACCCAGAGCAGAAGTTCTACTTCAAGCAGATCACGTGTGCAAAGAAGCTGCGTTTCACATGCCTTTGGAAGAGATGATCCCGGTAGGCTGTAAGAGCACTGTGCAGAGCGAGTTGTTTCTTAGCTTCCCAAAGAGCTGGAAGCAAGATGCTTTGGGGCCCAACTCGCCCTTTGGAAAGAAGCCTGCACGTTGTGCCTTTCAGCTCTAGGGCAATGTAGCACACCCAGAGCAGAAGTCTTACTTCAGCCAGATCAGGCCTGCAAAGAAACTGCGTTTCTCAGGCCTTCGGAAGAGATGTTCCCGCTAGGCTGTAAGAGCACTGTGCAGAGCGAGTTGTTTCTTAGCTTCCCAAAGAGCTGGAAGCAAGATGCTGTGGGGCCCAACTCGCCCTTTGGAAAGAAGCCTGCACGTTGTGCCTTTCAGCTCTAGGGCAATGTAGCACACCCAGAGCAGAAGTCCTACTTCAGCCAGATCAGGCCTGCAAAGAAACTGCGTTTCACAGGCCTTTGGAAGAGATGTTCCCGGTAGGCTGTAAGAGCACTGTGCAGAGCGAGTTGTTTCTTAGCTTCCCAAAGAGCTGGAAGCAAGATGCTGTGGGGCCCAACTCGCCCTTTGGAAAGAAGCCTGCACGTTGTGCCTTTCTGCTCTAGGGCAACGTACACACCCAGAGCAGGAGTCCTACTTCAGCCAGATCAGGCCTGCAAAGAAACTGCGTTTCACAGGCCTTTGGAAGAGATGTTCCCGGTAGGCTGTAAGAGCACTGTGCAGAGCGACTTGTTCTTTAGCTTCCCAAAGAGCTGGAAGCAAGATGCTGTGGGGCCCAACTCACCATTAGGAAAGAAGCCTGCACGTTGTGCCTTTCAGCTCTAGGACAATGTAGCACACCCAGAGAAAAAGTCCTACTTCAGCCAGATCAGGCCTGCAAAGAAACTGCGTTTCACAGGCCTTTGGAAGAGACGTTCCCGGTAGGCTTTGAGAGCACTGTGCAGAGCGAGTTGTTTCTTAGCTTCCCAAAGAGCTGGAAGCAAGATGCTGTGGGGCCCAACTCGCCCTTTGGAAAGAAGCCTGCACGTTGTGCCTTTCAGCTCTATGGCAATGTAGCACACCCAGAGCAGAAGTCCTACTTCAGCCAGATCAGGCCTGCAAAGAAACTGCTTTTCACAGGCCTTTGGAAGAGATGTTCCCGGTAGGCTGTAAGAGCACTGTGCAGAGCGAGTTGTTTCTTAGCTTCCCAAAGAGCTGGAAGCAAGATGCTGTGGGGCCCAACTCGCCCTTTGGAAAGCAGCCTGCACGTTGTGCCTTTCAGATCTAGGGCAATGTAGCATACCCAGAGCAGAAGTTCTACTTCAGCGAGATCAGGCCTGCAAAGAAATTGCTTTTCACAGGCCTTTGGAAGAGATGTTCCCCGTAGGCTGTAAGAGCACTGTGCAGAGCGAGTTGTTTCTTAGCTTCCCAAAGAGCTGGAAGCAAGATGCTGTGGGGCCCAACTCGCCCTTTGGAAAGAAGCCTGCACGTTGTGCCTTTCAGCTCTAGGGCAATGTAGCACACCCAGAGCAGAAGTCCTACTTCAGCCAGATCAGGCCTGCCAAGAAACTGCGTTTCACAGGCCTTTGGAAGAGATGTTCCCGGTAGGCTGTAAGAGCACTGTGCAGAGCGAGTTGTTTCTTAGCTTCCCAAAGAGCTGGAAGCAAGATGCTGTGGGGCCCAACTCGCCCTTTGGAAAGAAGCCTGCACGTTGTGCCTTTCTGCTCTAGGGCAACGTACACACCCAGAGCTGGAGTCCTACTTCAGCCAGATCAGGCCTGCAAAGAAACTGCGTTTCACAGGCCTTTGGAAGAGATGTTCCCGGTAGGCTGTAAGAGCACTGTGCAGAGCGAGTTGTTTCTTAGCATCCCAAAGAGCTGGAAGCAAGATGCTGTGGGCCCCAACTCGCCCTTTGGAAAGAAGCCTGCACGTTGTGCCTTTCAGCTCTAGGGCAATGTAGCACACCCAGAGCAGAAGTTCTACTTCAAGCAGATCACGCCTGCAAAGAAGCTGCGTTTCACATGCCTTTGGAAGAGATGATCCCGGTAGGCTGGAAGAGCACTGTGCAGAGCGAGTTGTTTCTTAGCTTCCCAAAGAGCTGGAAGCAAGATGCTTTGGGGCCAACTCGCCCTTTGGAAAGAAGCCTGCACGTTGTGCCTTTCAGCTCTAGGGCAATGTAGCACACCCAGAGCAGAAGTCCTGCTTCAGCCAGATCAGGCCTGCAAAGAAACTGCGTTTCACAGGCCTTTGGAAGAGATGTTCCCGGTAGGCTGTAAGAGCACTGTGCAGAGCGAGTTGTTTCTTAGCTTCCCAAAGAGCTGGAAGCAAGATGCTGTTGGGCCCAACTCACCATTAGGAAAGGAGCCTGCACGTTGTGCCTTTCAGCTCTAGTGCGATGTAGCACACCCAGAGCAGAAGTCCTACTTCAGCCAGATCAGGCCTGCAAAGAAACTGCGTTTCACAGGCCTTTGGAAGAGATGTTCCCGGTAGGCTGTAAGAGCACTGTGCAGAGCGAGTTGTTTCTTAGCATCCCAAGAGCTGGAAGCAAGATGCTGTTCGGCCCAACTCACCATTAGGAAAGGAGCCTGCACGTTGTGCCTTTCTGCTCTAGGGCAATGTAGCACACCCAGAGCAGAAGTCCTACTTCAGCCAGATCAGGCCTGCAAAGAAACTGCGTTTCACAGGCCTTTGGAAGAGACGTTCCCGGTAGGCTGTGAGAGCACTGTGCAGAGCGAGTTGTTTCTTAGCTTCCCAAAGAGCTGGAAGCAAGATGCTGTGGGGCCCAACTCGCCCTTTGGAAAGAAGCCTGCACGTTGTGCCTTTCAGCTCTATGGCAATGTAGCACACCCAGAGCAGAAGTCCTACTTCAGCCAGATCAGGCCTGCAAAGAAACTGCTTTTCACAGGCCTTTGGAAGACATGTTCCCGGTAGGCTGTAAGAGCACTGTGCAGAGCGAGTTGTTTCTTAGCTTCCCAAAGAGCTGGAAGCAAGATGCTGTGGGGCCCAACTCGCCCTTTGGAAAGCAGCCTGCACGTTGTGCCTTTCAGATCTAGGGCAATGTAGCATACCCAGAGCAGAAGTTCTACTTCAGCGAGATCAGGCCTGCAAAGAAATTGCTTTTCACAGGCCTTTGGAAGAGATGTTCCCCGTAGGCTGTAAGAGCACTGTGCAGAGCGAGTTGTTTCTTAGCTTCCCAAAGAGCTGGAAGCAAGATGCTGTGGGGCCCAACTCGCCCTTTGGAAAGAAGCCTGCACGTTGTGCCTTTCAGCTCTAGGGCAATGTAGCACACCCAGAGCAGAAGTCCTACTTCAGCCAGATCAGGCCTGCAAAGAAACTGCGTTTCACAGGCCTTTGGAAGAGATGTTCCCGGTAGGCTGTAAGAGCACTGTGCAGAGCGAGTTGTTTCTTAGCTTCCCAAAGAGCTGGAAGCAAGATGCTGTGGGGCCCAACTCGCCCTTTGGAAAGAAGCCTGCACGTTGTGCCTTTCTGCTCTAGGGCAACGTACACACCCAGAGCTGGAGTCCTACTTCAGCCAGATCAGGCCTGCAAAGAAACTGCGTTTCACAGGCCTTTGGAAGAGATGTTCCCGGTAGGCTGTAAGAGCACTGTGCAGAGCGACTTGTTCTTTAGCTTCCCTAAGAGCTGGAAGCAAGATGCTGTGGGGCCCAACTCACCATTAGGAAAGAAGACTGCACGTTGTGCCTTTCAGCTCTAGGGCAATGTAGCACACCCAGAGCAGAAGTCCTACTTCAGCCAGATCAGGCCTGCAAAGAAACTGCGTTTCACAGGCCTTTGGAAGAGATGTTCCCAGTAGGCTGTAAGAGCACTGTGCAGAGCGAGTTGTTTCTTAGCTTCCCAAAGAGCTGGAAGCAAGATGCTGTGGGGCCCAACTCGCCCTTTGGAAAGAAGCCTGCACCTTGTGCCTTTCAGCTCTAGGGCAATGTAGCACACCCAGAGCAGAAGTCCTACTTCAGCCAGATCAGGCCTGCAAAGAAACTGCGTTTCACAGGCCTTTGGAAGAGATGTTCCCGGTAGGCTGTAAGAGCACTGTGCAGAGCGAGTTCTTTCTTAGCATCCCAAAGAGCTGGAAGCAAGATGCTTTGGGGCCCAACTCGCCCTTTACAAAGAAGCCTGCACGTTGTGCCTTTCAGCTCTAGGGCAATGTAGCACACCCAGAGCAGAAGTTCTACTTCAAGCAGATCACGCCTGCAAAGAAGCTGCGTTTCACATGCCTTTGGAAGAGATGATCCCGGTAGGCTGGAAGAGCACTGTGCAGAGCGAGTTGTTTCTTAGCTTCCCAAAGAGCTGGAAGCAAGATGCTTTGGGGCCAACTCGCCCTTTGGAAAGAAGCCTGCACGTTGTGCCTTTCAGCTCTAGGGCAATGTAGAACACCCAGAGCAGAAGTCTTACTTCAGCCAGATCAGGCCTGCAAAGAAACTGCGTTTCTCAGGCCTTTGGAAGAGATGTTCCCGGTAGGCTGTAAGAGCACTGTGCAGAGCGAGTTGTTTCTTAGCTTCCCAAAGAGCTGGAAGCAAGACGCTGTTGGGCCCAACTCGCCCTTTGGAAAGAAGCCTGCACGTTGTGCCTTTCAGCTCTAGGGCAATGTAGCACACCCAGAGCAGAAGTCCTGCTTCAGCCAGATCAGGCCTGCAAAGAAACTGCGTTTCACAGGCCTTTGGAAGAGATGTTCCCGGTAGGCTGTAAGAGCACTGTGCAGAGCGAGTTGTTTCTTAGCTTCCCAAAGAGCTGGAAGCAAGATGCTGTTGGGCCCAACTCACCATTAGGAAAGGAGCCTGCACGTTGTGCCTTTCAGCTCTAGTGCGATGTAGCACACCCAGAGCAGAAGTCCTACTTCAGCCAGATCAGGCCTGCAAAGAAACTGCGTTTCACAGGCCTTTGGAAGAGATGTTCCCGGTAGGCTGTAAGAGCACTGTGCAGAGCGAGTTGTTTCTTAGCATCCCAAAGAGCTGGAAGCAAGATGCTGTTCGGCCCAACTCACCATTAGGAAAGGAGCCTGCACGTTGTGCCTTTCTGCTCTAGGGCAATGTAGCACACCCAGAGCAGAAGTCCTACTTCAGCCAGATCAGGCCTGAAAGGAAACTGCGTTTCTCAGGCCTTTGGAAGAGATGTTCCCGGAAGGCTATAAGAGCACTGTGCAGAGCGAGTTGTTTCTTAGCTTCCCAAAGAGCTGGAAGCAAGATGCTGTGGGGCCCAACTCGCCCTTTGGAAAGAAGCCTGCACGTTGTGCCTTTCAGCTCTAGGACAATGTAGCACACCAAGAGCAGAAGTCCTACTTCAGCCAGATCAGGCCTGCAAAGAAACTGCGTTTCACAGGCCTTTGGAAGAGATGTTCCCGGTAGGCTGTAAGAGCACTGTGCAGAGCGACTTGTTCTTTAGCTTCCCAAAGAGCTGGAAGCAAGATGCTGTGGGCCCCAACTCGCCCTTTGGAAAGAAGCCTGCACGTTGTGCCTTTCAGCTCTAGGGCAATGTAGCACACCCAGAGCAGAAGTCCTACTTCAGCCAGATCAGGCCTGCAAAGAAACTGCGTTTCACAGGCCTTTGGAAGAGATGTTCCCGGTAGGCTGTAAGAGCACTGTGCAGAGCGAGTTGTTTCTTAGCTTCCCAAAGAGCTGGAAGCAAGATGCTGTTGGGCCCAACTCACCATTAGGAAAGGAGCCTGCACGTTGTGCCTTTCAGCTCTAGGGCGATGTAGCACACCCAGAGCAGAAGTCCTACTGCAGCCAGATCAGGCCTGCAAAGAAACTGCGTTTCACAGGCCTTTGGAAGAGATGTTCCCGGTAGGCTGTAAGAGCACTGTGCAGAGCGAGTTGTTTCTTAGCTTCCCAAAGAGCTGGAAGCAAGATGCTGTCTGCCCAACTCGCCCTTTGGAAAGAAGCCTGCACGTTGTGCCTTTCAGCTCTAGGGCAATGCCGCACACTCAGAGCAGAAGTTCTACTTCAAGCAGATCACGCCTGCAAAGAAGCTGCGTTTCACAGGCCTTTGGAAGAGATGTTCCCGGTAGGCTGTAAGAGCACTGTGCAGAGCGAGTTGTTTCTTAGCTTCCCAAAGAGCTGGAAGCAAGATGCTGTGGGGCCCAACTCGCCCTTTGGAAAGCAGCCTGCACGTTGTGCCTTTCAGCTCTAGGGCAATGTAGCACACCCAGAGCAGAAGTTCTACTTCAGCGAGATCAGGCCTGCAAAGAAATTGCTTTTCACAGGCCTTTGGAAGAGATGTTCCCCGTAGGCTGTAAGAGCACTGTGCAGAGCGAGTTGTTTCTTAGCTTCCCATAGAGCTGGAAGCAAGATGCTGTGGGGCCCAACTCGCCCTTTGGAAAGAAGCCTGCACGTTGTGCCTTTCAGCTCTAGGGCAATGTAGCACACCCAGAGCAGAAGTCCTACTTCAGCCAGATCAGGCCTGCAAAGAAACTGCGTTTCACAGGCCTTTGGAAGAGATGTTCCCGGTAGGCTGTAAGAGCACTGTGCAGAGCGAGTTGTTTCTTAGCTTCCCAAAGAGCTGGAAGCAAGATGCTGTGGGCCCCAACTCGCCCTCTGGAAAGAAGCCTGCACGTTGTGCCTTTCTGCTCTAGGGCAACGTACACACCCAGAGCAGGAGTCCTACTTCAGCCAGATCAGGCCTGCAAAGACACTGCGTTTCACAGGCCTTTGGAAGAGATGTTCCCGGTAGGCTGTAAGAGCACTGTGCAGAGCGACTTGTTCTTTAGCTTCCCAAAGAGCTGGAAGCAAGATGCTGTGGGGCCCAACTCACCATTAGGAAAGAAGCCTGCACGTTGTGCCTTTCAGCTGTAGGGCAATGTAGCACACCCAGAGCAGAAGTCCTACTTCAGCCAGATCAGGCCTGCAAAGAAACTGCGTTTCACAGGCCTTTGGAAGAGATGTTCCCGGTAGGCTGTAAGAGCACTGTGCAGAGCGAGTTGTTTCTTAGCTTCCCAAAGAGCTGGAAGCAAGATGCTGTGGGGCCCAACTCGCCCTTTGGAAAGAAGCCTGCACCTTGTGCCTTTCAGCTCTAGGGCAATGTAGCACACCCAGAGCAGAAGTCCTACTTCAGCCAGATCAGGCCTGCAAAGAAACTGCGTTTCTCAGGCCTTTGGAAGAGATGTTCCCGGTAGGCTGTAAGAGCACTGTGCAGAGCGAGTTCTTTCTTAGCATCCCAAAGAGCTGGAAGCAAGATGCTGTGGGCCCCAACTCGCCCTTTGGAAAGAAGCCTGCACGTTGTGCCTTTCAGCTCTAGGGCAATGTAGCACACCCAGAGCAGAAGTTCTACTTCAAGCAGATCACGCCTGCAAAGAAGCTGCGTTTCACATGCCTTTGGAAGAGATGATCCCGGTAGGCTGTAAGAGCACTGTGCAGAGCGAGTTGTTTCTTAGCTTCCCAAAGAGCTGGAAGCAAGATGCTTTGGGGCCAACTCGCCCTTTGGAAAGAAGCCTGCACGTTGTGCCTTTCAGCTCTAGGGCAATGTAGCACACCCAGAGCAGAAGTCTTACTTCAGCCAGATCAGGCCTGCAAAGAAACTGCGTTTCTCAGGCCTTTGGAAGAGATGTTCCTGGTAGGCTGTAAGAGCACTGTGCAGAGCGAGTTGTTTCTTAGCTTCCCAAAGAGCTGGAAGCAAGATGCTTTGGGGCCAACTCGCCCTTTGGAAAGAAGCCTGCACGTTGTGCCTTTCAGCTCTAGGGCAATGTAGCACACCCAGAGCAGAAGTCCTGCTTCAGCCAGATCAGGCCTGCAAAGAAACTGCGTTTCACAGGCCTTTGGAAGAGATGTTCCCGGTAGGCTGTAAGAGCACTGTGCAGAGCGAGTTGTTTCTTAGCTTCCCAAAGAGCTGGAAGCAAGATGCTGTTGGGCCCAACTCACCATTAGGAAAGGAGCCTGCACGTTGTGCCTTTCAGCTCTAGTGCGATGTAGCACACCCAGAGCAGAAGTCCTACTTCAGCCAGATCAGGCCTGCAAAGAAACTGCGTTTCACAGGCCTTTGGAAGAGATGTTCCCGGTAGGCTGTAAGAGCACTGTGCAGAGCGAGTTGTTTCTTAGCATCCCAAGAGCTGGAAGCAAGATGCTGTTCGGCCCAACTCACCATTAGGAAAGGAGCCTGCACGTTGTGCCTTTCTGCTCTAGGGCAATGTAGCACACCCAGAGCAGAAGTCCTACTTCAGCCAGATCAGGCCTGCAAAGAAACTGCGTTTCACAGGCCTTTGGAAGAGACGTTCCCGGTAGGCTGTGAGAGCACTGTGCAGAGCGAGTTGTTTCTTAGCTTCCCAAAGAGCTGGAAGCAAGATGCTGTGGGGCCCAACTCGCCCTTTGGAAAGAAGCCTGCACGTTGTGCCTTTCAGCTCTATGGCAATGTAGCACACCCAGAGCAGAAGTCCTACTTCAGCCAGATCAGGCCTGCAAAGAAACTGCTTTTCACAGGCCTTTGGAAGACATGTTCCCGGTAGGCTGTAAGAGCACTGTGCAGAGCGAGTTGTTTCTTAGCTTCCCAAAGAGCTGGAAGCAAGATGCTGTGGGGCCCAACTCGCCCTTTGGAAAGCAGCCTGCACGTTGTGCCTTTCAGATCTAGGGCAATGTAGCATACCCAGAGCAGAAGTTCTACTTCAGCGAGATCAGGCCTGCAAAGAAATTGCTTTTCACAGGCCTTTGGAAGAGATGTTCCCCGTAGGCTGTAAGAGCACTGTGCAGAGCGAGTTGTTTCTTAGCTTCCCAAAGAGCTGGAAGCAAGATGCTGTGGGGCCCAACTCGCCCTTTGGAAAGAAGCCTGCACGTTGTGCCTTTCAGCTCTAGGGCAATGTAGCACACCCAGAGCAGAAGTCCTACTTCAGCCAGATCAGGCCTGCAAAGAAACTGCGTTTCACAGGCCTTTGGAAGAGATGTTCCCGGTAGGCTGTAAGAGCACTGTGCAGAGCGAGTTGTTTCTTAGCTTCCCAAAGAGCTGGAAGCAAGATGCTGTGGGGCCCAACTCGCCCTTTGGAAAGAAGCCTGCACGTTGTGCCTTTCTGCTCTAGGGCAACGTACACACCCAGAGCTGGAGTCCTACTTCAGCCAGATCAGGCCTGCAAAGAAACTGCGTTTCACAGGCCTTTGGAAGAGATGTTCCCGGTAGGCTGTAAGAGCACTGTGCAGAGCGACTTGTTCTTTAGCTTCCCTAAGAGCTGGAAGCAAGATGCTGTGGGGCCCAACTCACCATTAGGAAAGAAGACTGCACGTTGTGCCTTTCAGCTCTAGGGCAATGTAGCACACCCAGAGCAGAAGTCCTACTTCAGCCAGATCAGGCCTGCAAAGAAACTGCGTTTCACAGGCCTTTGGAAGAGATGTTCCCGGTAGGCTGTAAGAGCACTGTGCAGAGCGAGTTGTTTCTTAGCTTCCCAAAGAGCTGGAAGCAAGATGCTGTGGGGCCCAACTCGCCCTTTGGAAAGAAGCCTGCACCTTGTGCCTTTCAGCTCTAGGGCAATGTAGCACACCCAGAGCAGAAGTCCTACTTCAGCCAGATCAGGCCTGCAAAGAAACTGCGTTTCACAGGCCTTTGGAAGAGATGTTCCCGGTAGGCTGTAAGAGCACTGTGCAGAGCGAGTTCTTTCTTAGCATCCCAAAGAGCTGGAAGCAAGATGCTGTGGGCCCCAACTCGCCCTTTGGAAAGAAGCCTGCACGTTGTGCCTTTCAGCTCTAGGGCAATGTAGCACACCCAGAGCAGAAGTTCTACTTCAAGCAGATCACGCCTGCAAAGAAGCTGCGTTTCACATGCCTTTGGAAGAGATGATCCCGGTAGGCTGGAAGAGCACTGTGCAGAGCGAGTTGTTTCTTAGCTTCCCAAAGAGCTGGAAGCAAGATGCTTTGGGGCCAACTCGCCCTTTGGAAAGAAGCCTGCACGTTGTGCCTTTCAGCTCTAGGGCAATGTAGAACACCCAGAGCAGAAGTCTTACTTCAGCCAGATCAGGCCTGCAAAGAAACTGCGTTTCTCAGGCCTTTGGAAGAGATGTTCCTGATAGGCTGTAAGAGCACTGTGCAGAGCGAGTTGTTTCTTAGCTTCCCAAAGAGCTGGAAGCAAGACGCTGTTGGGCCCAACTCGCCCTTTGGAAAGAAGCCTGCACGTTGTGCCTTTCAGCTCTAGGGCAATGTAGCACACCCAGAGCAGAAGTCCTGCTTCAGCCAGATCAGGCCTGCAAAGAAACTGCGTTTCACAGGCCTTTGGAAGAGATGTTCCCGGTAGGCTGTAAGAGCACTGTGCAGAGCGAGTTGTTTCTTAGCTTCCCAAAGAGCTGGAAGCAAGATGCTGTTGGGCCCAACTCACCATTAGGAAAGGAGCCTGCACGTTGTGCCTTTCAGCTCTAGTGCGATGTAGCACACCCAGAGCAGAAGTCCTACTTCAGCCAGATCAGGCCTGCAAAGAAACTGCGTTTCACAGGCCTTTGGAAGAGATGTTCCCGGTAGGCTGTAAGAGCACTGTGCAGAGCGAGTTGTTTCTTAGCATCCCAAAGAGCTGGAAGCAAGATGCTGTTCGGCCCAACTCACCATTAGGAAAGGAGCCTGCACGTTGTGCCTTTCTGCTCTAGGGCAATGTAGCACACCCAGAGCAGAAGTCCTACTTCAGCCAGATCAGGCCTGAAAGGAAACTGCGTTTCTCAGGCCTTTGGAAGAGATGTTCCCGGAAGGCTATAAGAGCACTGTGCAGAGCGAGTTGTTTCTTAGCTTCCCAAAGAGCTGGAAGCAAGATGCTGTGGGGCCCAACTCGCCCTTTGGAAAGAAGCCTGCACGTTGTGCCTTTCAGCTCTAGGACAATGTAGCACACCAAGAGCAGAAGTCCTACTTCAGCCAGATCAGGCCTGCAAAGAAACTGCGTTTCACAGGCCTTTGGAAGAGATGTTCCCGGTAGGCTGTAAGAGCACTGTGCAGAGCGACTTGTTCTTTAGCTTCCCAAAGAGCTGGAAGCAAGATGCTGTGGGCCCCAACTCGCCCTTTGGAAAGAAGCCTGCACGTTGTGCCTTTCAGCTCTAGGGCAATGTAGCACACCCAGAGCAGAAGTTCTACTTCAAGCAGATCACGTGTGCAAAGAAGCTGCGTTTCACATGCCTTTGGAAGAGATGATCCCGGTAGGCTGTAAGAGCACTGTGCAGAGCGAGTTGTTTCTTAGCTTCCCAAAGAGCTGGAAGCAAGATGCTTTGGGGCCCAACTCGCCCTTTGGAAAGAAGCCTGCACGTTGTGCCTTTCAGCTCTAGGGCAATGTAGCACACCCAGAGCAGAAGTCCTACTTCAGCCAGATCAGGCCTGCAAAGAAACTGCGTTTCTCAGGCCTTCGGAAGAGATGTTCCCGCTAGGCTGTAAGAGCACTGTGCAGAGCGAGTTGTTTCTTAGCTTCCCAAAGAGCTGGAAGCAAGATGCTGTGGGGCCCAACTCGCCCTTTGGAAAGAAGCCTGCACGTTGTGCCTTTCAGCTCTAGGGCAATGTAGCACACCCAGAGCAGAAGTCCTACTTCAGCCAGATCAGGCCTGCAAAGAAACTGCGTTTCACAGGCCTTTGGAAGAGATGCTCCCGGTAGGCTGTAAGAGCACTGTGCAGAGCGAGTTGTTTCTTAGCTTCCCAAAGAGCTGGAAGCAAGATGCTGTTGGGCCCAACTCACCATTAGGAAAGGAGCCTGCACGTTGTGCCTTTCAGCTCTAGGGCGATGTAGCACACCCAGAGCAGAAGTCCTACTGCAGCCAGATCAGGCCTGCAAAAAAACTGCGTTTCACAGGCCTTTGGAAGAGATGTTCCCGGTAGGCTGTAAGAGCACTGTGCAGAGCGAGTTGTTTCTTAGCTTCCCAAAGAGCTGGAAGCAAGATGCTGTCTGCCCAACTCGCCCTTTGGAAAGAAGCCTGCACGTTGTGCCTTTCAGCTCTAGGGCAATGCCGCACACTCAGAGCAGAAGTTCTACTTCAAGCAGATCACGCCTGCAAAGAAGCTGCGTTTCACAGGCCTTTGGAAGAGATGTTCCCGGTAGGCTGTAAGAGCACTGTGCAGAGCGACTTGTTTCTTAGCTTCCCAAAGAGCTGGAAGCAAGATGCTGTGCGGCCCAACTCGCCCTTTGGAAAGCAGCCTGCACGTTGTGCCTTTCAGCTCTAGGGCAATGTAGCACACCCAGAGCAGAAGTTCTACTTCAGCGAGATCAGGCCTGCAAAGAAATTGCTTTTCACAGGCCTTTGGAAGAGATGTTCCCCGTAGGCTGTAAGAGCACTGTGCAGAGCGAGTTGTTTCTTAGCTTCCCAAAGAGCTGGAAGCAAGATGCTGTGGGGCCCAACTCGCCCTTTGGAAAGAAGCCTGCACGTTGTGCCTTTCAGCTCTAGGGCAATGTAGCACACCCAGAGCAGAAGTCCTACTTCAGCCAGATCAGGCCTGCAAAGAAACTGCGTTTCACAGGCCTTTGGAAGAGATGTTCCCGGTAGGCTGTAAGAGCACTGTGCAGAGCGAGTTGTTTCTTAGCTTCCCAAAGAGCTGGAAGCAAGATGCTGTGGGCCCCAACTCGCCCTCTGGAAAGAAGCCTGCACGTTGTGCCTTTCTGCTCTAGGGCAACGTACACACCCAGAGCTGGAGTCCTACTTCAGCCAGATCAGGCCTGCAAAGACACTGCGTTTCACAGGCCTTTGGAAGAGATGTTCCCGGTAGGCTGTAAGAGCACTGTGCAGAGCGACTTGTTCTTTAGCTTCCCAAAGAGCTGGAAGCAAGATGCTGTGGGGCCCAACTCACCATTAGGAAAGAAGCCTGCACGTTGTGCCTTTCAGCTGTAGGGCAATGTAGCACACCCAGAGCAGAAGTCCTACTTCAGCGAGATCAGGCGTGCAAAGAAACTGGTTTTCACAGGCCTTTGGAAGAGATGTTCCCGGTAGGCTGTAAGAGCACTGTGCAGAGCGAGTTGTTTCTTAGCTTCCCAAAGAGCTGGAAGCAAGATGCTGTGGGGCCCAACTCGCCCTTTGGAAAGAAGCCTGCACCTTGTGCCTTTCAGCTCTAGGGCAATGTAGCACACCCAGAGCAGAAGTCCTACTTCAGCCAGATCAGGCCTGCAAAGAAACTGCGTTTCTCAGGCCTTTGGAAGAGATGTTCCCGGTAGGCTGTAAGAGCACTGTGCAGAGCGAGTTCTTTCTTAGCATCCCAAAGAGCTGGAAGCAAGATGCTGTGGGCCCCAACTCGCCCTTTGGAAAGAAGCCTGCACGTTGTGCCTTTCAGCTCTAGGGCAATGTAGCACACCCAGAGCAGAAGTTCTACTTCAAGCAGATCACGCCTGCAAAGAAGCTGCGTTTCACATGCCTTTGGAAGAGATGATCCCGGTAGGCTGTAAGAGCACTGTGCAGAGCGAGTTGTTTCTTAGCTTCCCAAAGAGCTGGAAGCAAGATGCTTTGGGGCCAACTCGCCCTTTGGAAAGAAGCCTGCACGTTGTGCCTTTCAGCTCTAGGGCAATGTAGCACACCCAGAGCAGAAGTCTTACTTCAGCCAGATCAGGCCTGCAAAGAAACTGCGTTTCTCAGGCCTTTGGAAGAGATGTTCCTGGTAGGCTGTAAGAGCACTGTGCAGAGCGAGTTGTTTCTTAGCTTCCCAAAGAGCTGGAAGCAAGATGCTGGTGGGCCCAACTCGCCCTTTGGAAAGAAGCCTGCACGTTGTTCCTTTCAGCTCTAGGGCAATGTAGCACACCCAGAGCAGAAGTCCTGCTTCAGCCAGATCAGGCCTGCAAAGAAACTGCGTTTCACAGGCCTTTGGAAGAGATGTTCCCGGTAGGCTGTAAGAGCACTGTGCAGAGCGAGTTGTTTCTTAGCTTCCCAAAGAGCTGGAAGCAAGATGCTGTGGGGCCCAACTCGCCCTTTGGAAAGAAGCCTGCACGTTGTGCCTTTCAGCTCTAGGGCAATGTAGCACACCCAGAGCAGAAGTCCTACTTCAGCCAGATCAGGCCTGCAAAGAAACTGCGTTTCACAGGCCTTTGGAAGAGATGTTCCCGGTAGGCTGTAAGAGCACTGTGCAGAGCTAGTTGTTTCTTAGCTTCCCAAAGAGCTGGAAGCAAGATGCTGTGGGGCCCAACTCGCCCTTTGGAAAGAAGCCTGCACGTTGTGCCTTTCAGCTCTAGGGCAATGTAGCACACCCAGAGCAGAAGTCCTACTTCAGCCAGATCAGGCCTGCAAAGAAACTGCGTTTCACAGGCCTTTGGAAGAGATGTTCCCGGTAGGCTGTAAGAGCACTGTGCAGAGCGAGTTGTTTCTTAGCTTCCCAAAGAGCTGGAAGCAAGATGCTGTGGGGCCCAACTCGCCCTTTGGAAAGAAGCCTGCACGTTGTGCCTTTCAGCTCTAGGGCAATGTAGCACACCCAGAGCAGAAGTCCTACTTCAGCCAGATCAGGCCTGCAAAGAAACTGCGTTTCACAGGCCTTTGGAAGAGATGTTCCCGGTAGGCTGTAAGAGCACTGTGCAGAGCGAGTTGTTTCTTAGCTTCCCAAAGAGTTGAAAGCAAGATGCTGTGGGGCCCAACTCACCCTTTGGAAAGAAGCCTGCACGTTGTGCCTTTCAGCTCTAGGGCAATGTAGCACCCCCAGAGCAGAAGTCCTACTTCAGCCAGATGAGGCCTGCAAAGAAACTGCGTTTCACAGGCCTTTGGAAGAGATGTTCCCGGTAGGCTGTAAGAGCACTGTGCAGAGCGAGTTGTTTCTTAGCTTCCCAAAGAGCTGGAAGCAAGATGCTGTGGGCCCAACTCGCCCTTTGGAATGAAGCCTGCACGTTGTGCCTTTCAGCTCTAGGGCAATGTAGCACACCCAGAGCAGGAGTCCTACTTCAGCCAGATCAGGCCTGCAAAGAAACTGCGTTTCACAGGCCTTTGGAGGAGATGTTCCCGGTAGGCTGTAAGAGCACTGTGCAGAGCGAGTTGTTTCTTAGCTTCCCAAAGAGCTGGAAGCAAGAGGCTGTGGGGCCCAACTCACCCTTAGGAAAGAAGCCTGCACGTTGTGCCTTTCAGCTGTAGGGCAATGTAGCACACCCAGAGCAGAAGTCCTACTTCAGCCAGATCAGGCCTGCAAAGAAACTGCGTTTCACAGGCCTTTGGAAGAGATGTTCCCGGTAGGCTGTAAGAGCACTGTGCAGAGCGAGTTGTTTCTTAGCTTCCCAAAGCGCTGGAAGCAAGATGCTGTTGGGCCCAACTCACAATTGGGAAAGGAGCCTGCACGTTGTGCCTTTCAGCTCTAGGGCAATGTAGCACACCCAGAGCAGGAGTCCTACTTCAGCCAGATCAGGCCTGCAAAGAAACTGCGTTTCACAGGCCTTTGGAAGAGATGTTCCCGGTAGGCTGTAAGAGCACTGTGCAGAGCGAGTTGTTTCTTAGCTTCCCAAAGAGCTGGAAGCAAGATGCTGTGGGGCCCAACTCGCCCTTAGGAATGAAGACTGCACGTTGTGCCTTTCAGCTCTAGGGCAATGTAGCACACCAAGAGCAGAAGTCCTACTTCAGCCAGATCAGGCCTGCAAAGAAGCTGCGTTTCACAGGCCTTTGGAAGAGATGTTCCCGGTAGGCTGTAAGAGCACTGTGCAGAGCGAGTTGTTTCTTAGCTTCCCAAAGAGCTGGAAGCAAGATTCTGTGGGGCCCAACTCGCCCTTTGGAAAGAAGCCTGCACGTTGTGCCTTTCAGCTCTAGGGCAATGTAGCACACCCAGAGCAGAAGTCCTACTTCAGCCAGATCAGGCCTGCAAAGAAACTGCGTTTCACAGGCCTTTGGAAGAGATGTTCCCGGTAGGCTGTAAGAGCACTGTGCAGAGCGAGTTGTTTCTTAGCTTCCCAAAGAGCTGGAAGCAAGATGCTGTGGGGCCCAACTCGCCCTTTGGAAAGAAGCCTGCACGTTGTGCCTTTCAGCTCTAGGGCAATGTAGCACACCCAGAGCAGAAGTCCTACTTCAGCCAGATCAGGCCTGCAAAGAAACTGCGTTTCACAGGCCTTTGGAAGAGATGTTCCCGGTAGGCTGTAAGAGCACTGTGCAGAGCGAGTTGTTTCTTAGCTTCCCAAAGAGCTGGAAGCAAGATGCTGTGGGGCCCAACTCGCCCTTTGGAAAGAAGCCTTCACGTTGTGCCTTTCAGCTCTAGGGCAATGTAGCACACCCAGAGCAGAAGTCCTACTTCAGCCAGATCAGGCCTGCAAAGAAACTGCGTTTCACAGGCCTTTGGAAGAGATGTTCCCGGTAGGCTGTAAGAGCACTGTGCAGAGCGAGTTGTTTCTTAGCTTCCCAAAGAGCTGGAAGCAAGATGCTGTGGGGCGCAACTCGCCCTTTGGAAAGAAGCCTGCACCTTGTGCCTTTAAGCTCTAGGGAAATGTAGCACACCCAGAGCAGAAGTTCTACTTCAAGCAGATCACGCCTGCAAAGAAACTGCGTTTCACAGGCCTTTGGAAGAGATGTTCCCGGTAGGCTGTAAGAGCACTGTGCAGAGCGAGTTCTTTCTTAGCTTCCCAAAGAGCTGGAAGCAAGATGCTGTGGGCCCCAACTCGCCCTTTGGAAAGAAGCCTGCACGTTGTGCCTTTCAGCTCTAGGGCAATGTAGCACACCCAGAGCAGAAGTCCTACTTCAGCCAGATCAGGCCTGCAAAGAAACTGCGTTTCACATGCCTTTGGAACAGATGTTTCCGGTAGGCTGTAAGAGCACTGTGCAGAGCGAGTTGTTTCTTAGCTTCCCAAAGAGCTGGAAGCAAGATGCTGTGGGGCCCAACTCGCCCTTTGGAAAGAAGCCTGCACGTTGTGCCTTTCAGCTCTAGGGCAATGCCGCACACTCAGAGCAGAAGTTCTACTTCAACCAGATCACGCCTGCAAAGAAGCTGCGTTTCACATGCCTTTGGAAGAGATGTTCCCGGTAGGCTGTAAGAGCACTGTGCAGAGCGAGTTGTTTCTTAGCTTCCCAAAGAGCTGGAAGCAAGATGCTGTGGGGCCCAACTCGCCCTTTGGAAAGAAGCCTGCACGTTGTGCCTTTCAGCTCTAGGGCAATGTAGCACACCCAGAGCAGAAGTCCTACTTCAGCCAGATCAGGCCTGCAAAGAAACTGCGTTTCACAGGCCTTTGGAAGAGATGTTCCCGGTAGGCTGTAAGAGCACTGTGCAGAGCGAGTTGTTTCTTAGCTTCCCAAAGAGCTGGAAGCAAGATGCTGTGGGGCCCAACTCGCCCTTTGGAAAGAAGCCTGCACGTTGTGCCTTTCAGCTCTAGGGCAATGTAGCACACCCAGAGCAGAAGTCCTACTTCAGCCAGATCAGGCCTGCAAAGAAACTGCGTTTCACAGGCCTTTGGAAGAGATGTTCCCGGTAGGCTGTAAGAGCACTGTGCAGAGCGAGTTGTTTCTTAGCTTCCCAAAGAGTTGAAAGCAAGATGCTGTGGGGCCCAACTCGCCCTTTGGAAAGAAGCCTGCACCTTGTGCCTTTCAGCTCTAGGGCAATGTAGCACCCCCAGAGCAGAAGTCCTACTTCATCCAGATGAGGCCTGCAAAGAAACTGCGTTTCACAGGCCTTTGGAAGAGATGTTCCCGGTAGGCTGTAAGAGCACTGTGCAGAGCGAGTTGTTTCTTAGCTTCCCAAAGCGCTGGAAGCAAGATGCTGTTGGGCCCAACTCACAATTGTTAAAGGAGCCTGCACGTTGTGCCTTTCAGCTCTAGGGCAATGTAGCACACCAAGAGCAGAAGTCCTACTTCAGCCAGATCAGGCATGCAAAGAAGCTGCGTTTCACAGGCCTTTGGAAGAGATGTTCCCGGTAGGCTGTAAGAGCACTGTGCAGAGCGAGTTGTTTCTTAGCTTCCCAAAGAGCTGGAAGCAAGATGCTGTGGGGCCCAACTCGCCCTTTGGAAAGAAGCCTGCACGTTGTGCCTTTCAGCTCTAGGGCAATGTAGCACACCCAGAGCAGAAGTCCTACTTCAGCCAGATCAGGCCTGCAAAGAAACTGCGTTTCACAGGCCTTTGGAAGAGATGTTCCCGGTAGGCTGTAAGAGCACTGTGCAGAGCGAGTTGTTTCTTAGCTTCCCAAAGAGCTGGAAGCAAGATGCTGTGGGGCCCAACTCGCCCTTTGGAAAGAAGCCTGCACGTTGTGCCTTTCAGCTCTAGGGCAATGTAGCACACCCAGAGCAGAAGTCCTACTTCAGCCAGATCAGGCCTGCAAAGAAACTGCGTTTCACAGGCCTTTGGAAGAGATGTTCCCGGTAGGCTGTAAGAGCACTGTGCAGAGCGAGTTGTTTCTTAGCTTCCCAAAGAGCTGGAAGCAAGATGCTGTGGGGCCCAACTCGCCCTTTGGAAAGCAGCCTGCACGTTGTGCCTTTCAGCTCTAGGGCAATGTAGCACACCCAGAGCAAAGTCCTACTTCAGCCAGATCAGGCCTGCAAAGAAACTGCGTTTCACAGGCCTTTGGAAGAGATGTTCCCGGTAGGCTGTAAGAGCACTGTGCAGAGCGAGTTGTTTCTTAGCTTCCCAAAGAGCTGGAAGCAAGATGCTGTGGGGCCCAACTCGCCCTTTGGAAAGAAGCCTGCACCTTGTGCCTTTAAGCTCTAGGGAAATGTAGCACACCCAGAGCAGAAGTTCTACTTCAAGCAGATCACGCCTGCAAAGAAACTGCGTTTCACAGGCCTTTGGAAGAGATGTTCCCGGTAGGCTGTAAGAGCACTGTGCAGAGCGAGTTCTTTCTTAGCTTCCCAAAGAGCTGGAAGCAAGATGCTGTGGGCCCCAACTCGCCCTTTGGAAAGAAGCCTGCACGTTGTGCCTTTCAGCTCTAGGGCAATGTAGCACACCCAGAGCAGAAGTTCTACTTCAAGCAGATCACGTCTGCAAAGAAGCTGCGTTTCACATGCCTTTGGAAGAGATGATCCCGGTAGGCTGTAAGAGCACTGTGCAGAGCGAGTTGTTTCTTAGCTTCCCAAAGAGCTGGAAGCAAGATGCTTTAGGGCCCAACTCGCCCTTTGGAAAGAAGCCTGCACGTTGTGCCTTTCAGCTCTAGGGCAATGTAGCACACCCAGAGCAGAAGTCTTACTTCAGCCAGATCAGGCCTGCAAAGAAACTGCGTTTCTCAGGCCTTTGGAAGAGATGTTCCCGGTAGGCTGTAAGAGCACTGTGCAGAGCGACTTGTTTCTTAGCTTCCCAAAGAGCTGGAAGCAAGATGCTGTGGGGCCCAACTCGCCCTTTGGAAAGAAGCCTGCACGTTGTGCCTTTCAGCTCTAGGGCAATGTAGCACACCCAGAGCAGAAGTCCTACTTCAGCCAGATCAGGCCTGCAAAGAAACTGCGTTTCACAGGCCTTTGGAAGAGATGTTCCCGGTAGGCTGTAAGAGCACTGTGCAGAGCGAGTTGTTTCTTAGCTTCCCAAAGAGCTGGAAGCAAGATGCTGTGGGGCCCAACTCGCCCTTTGGAAAGAAGCCTGCACGTTGTGCCTTTCAGCTCTAGGGCAATGTAGCACACCCAGAGCAGAAGTCCTACTTCAGCCAGATGAGGCCTGCAAAGAAACTGCGTTTCACAGGCCTTTGGAAGAGATGTTCCCGGTAGGCTGTAAGAGCACTGTGCAGAGCGAGTTGTTTCTTAGCTTCCCAAAGAGCTGGAAGCAAGATGCTGTGGGGCCCAACTCGCCCTTTGGAAAGAAGCCTGCACGTTGTGTCTTTCAGCTCTATGGCAATGTAGCACACCCACAGCAGAAGTCCTACTTCAGCCAGATCAGGCCTGCAAAGAAACTGCTTTTCACAGGCCTTTGGAAGAGATGTTCCCGGTAGGCTGTAAGAGCACTGTGCAGAGCGAGTTGTTTCTTAGCTTCCCAAAGAGCTGTAAGCAAGATGCTGTGGGGCCCAACTCGCCCTTTGGAAAGCAGCCTGCACGTTGTGCCTTTCAGGTCTAGGGCAATGTAGCACACCCAGAGCAGAAGTTCTACTACAGCGAGGTCAGGCCTGCAAAGAAACTGCTTTTCACAGGCCTTTGGAAGAGATGTTCCCGGTAGGCTGTAAGAGCACTGTGCAGAGCGAGTTGTTTCTTAGCTTCCCAAAGAGCTGGAAGCAAGATGCTGTGGGGCCCAACTCGCCCTTTGGAAAGAAGCCTGCACGTTGTGCCTTTCAGCTCTAGGGCAATGTAGCACACCCAGAGCAGAAGTCCTACTTCAGCCAGATCAGGCCTGCAAAGAAACTGCGTTTCACAGGCATTTGGAAGAGATGTTCCCGGTAGGCTGTAAGAGCACTGTGCAGAGCGAGTTGTTTCTTAGCTTCCCAAAGAGCTGGAAGCAAGATGCTGTGGGGCCCAACTCACCATTAGGAAAGGAGCCTGCACGTTGTGCCTTTCAGCTCTAGGGCAATGTCGCACACTCAGAGCAGAAGTCCTACTTCAGCCAGATCAGGCCTGCAAAGAAACTGCGTTTCACAGGCCTTTGGAAGAGATGTTCCCGGGAGGCTGTAAGAGCACTGTGCAGAGCGAGTTGTTTCTTAGCTTCCCAAAGAGCTGGAAGCAAGATGCTGTGGGGCCCAACTCGCCCTTTGGAAAGAAGCCTGCACCTTGTGCCTATCAGCTCTATGGCAATGTAGCACACCCAGAGCAGAAGTCCTACTTCAGCCAGATCAGGCCTGCAAAGAAACTGCTTTTCATAGGCCTTTGGAAGAGATGTTCCCGGTAGGCTGTAAGAGCACTGTGCAGAGCGAGTTGTTTCTTAGCTTCCCAAAGAGCTGGAAGCAAGATGCTGTGGGGCCCAACTCGCCCTTTGGAAAGAAGCCTGCACGTTGTGCCTTTCAGCTCTAGGGCAATGTAGCACACCCAGAGCAGAAGTCCTACTTCAGCCAGATCAGGCCTGCAAAGAAACTGCGTTTCACAGGCCTTTGGAAGAGATGTTCCCGGTAGGCTGTAAGAGCACTGTGCAGAGCGAGTTGTTTCTTAGCTTCCCAAAGAGCTGGAAGAAAGATGCTGTGGGGCCCAACTCGCCCTTTGGAAAGGAGCCTGCACGTTGTGCCTTTCAGCTCTAGGGCAATGTAGCACACCCAGAGCAGAAGTCCTACTTCAGCCAGATCAGGAGTGCAAAGAAACTGCGTTTCACAGGCCTCTGGAAGAGATGTTCCCGGTAGGCTGTAAGAGCACTGTGCAGAGCGAGTTGTTTCTTAGCTTCCCAAAGAGCTGGAAGCAAGATGCTGTTGGGCCCAACTCACCATTAGGAAAGAAGCCTGCACGTTGTGCCTTTCAGCTCTAGGGCAATGTAGCACACCCAGAGCAGAAGTCCTACTTCAGCCAGATCAGGCCTGCAAAGAAACTGCGTTTCACAGGCCTTTGGAAGAGATGTTCCCGGTAGGCTGTAAGAGCACTGTGCAGAGCGAGTTGTTTCTTAGCTTCCCAAAGAGCTGGAAGCAAGATGCTGTGGGGCCCAACTCGCCCTTTGGAAAGAAGCCTGCACGTTGTGCCTTTCAGCTCTAGGGCAATGCCGCACACTCAGAGCAGAAGTTCTACTTCAAGCAGATCACGCCTGCAAAGAAGCTGCGTTTCACATGCCTTTGGAAGAGATGTTCCCGGTAGGCTGTAAGAGCACTGTGCAGAGTGAGTTGTTTTTTAGCTTCCCAAAGAGCTGGATGCAAGAGGCTGTGGGGCCCAACTCACCCTTAGGAAAGAAGCCTGCACGTTGTGCCTTTCAGCTCTAGGGCAATGTAGCACACCCAGAGCAGAAGTCCTACTTCAGCCAGATCAGGCCTGCAAAGAAACTGCGTTTCACATGCCTTTGGAAGAGATGTTCCCGGTAGGCTGTAAGAGCACTGTGCAGAGCGAGTTGTTTCTTAGCTTCCCAAAGAGCTGGAAGCAAGATGCTGTGGGGCCCAACTCGCCCTTTGGAAAGAAGCCTGCACGTTGTGCCTTTCAGCTCTAGGGCAATGTAGCACACCCAGAGCAGAAGTCCTACTTCAGCCAGATCAGGCCTGCAAAGAAACTGCGTTTCACAGGCCTTTGGAAGAGATGTTCCCGGTAGGCTGTAAGAGCACTGTGCAGAGCGAGTTGTTTCTTAGCTTCCCAAAGAGCTGCAAGCAAGATGCTGTGGGGCCCAACTCGCCCTTTGGAAAGAAGCCTGCACGTTGTGCCTTTCAGCTCTAGGGCAATGTAGCACACCCAGAGGAGAAGTCCTACTTCAGCCAGATCAGGCCTGCAAATAAACTGCTTTTCACAGGCCTTCGGAAGAGATGTTCCCGGTAGGCTGTAAGAGCACTGTGCAGAGCGAGTTGTTTCTTAGCTTCCCAAAGAGCTGGAAGCAAGATGCTGTGGGGCCCAACTCGCCCTTTGGAAAGAAGCCTGCACCTTGTGCCTTTCAGCTCTAGGGCAATGTAGCACACCCAGAGCAGAAGTCCTACTTCAGCCAGATCAGGCCTGCAAAGAAACTGCGTTTCACATGCCTTTGGAAGAGATGTTCCCGGTAGGCTGTAAGAGCACTGTGCAGAGCGAGTTGTTTCTTAGCTTTCCAAAGAGCTGGAAGCAAGATGCTGTGGGGCACAACTCGCCCTTTGGAAAGAAGCCTGCACGTTGTGCCTTTCAGCTCTAGGGCAATGTAGCACACCCAGAGCAGAAGTCCTACTTCAGCCAGATCAGGCCTGCAAAGAAACTGCGTTTCACAGGCCTTTGGAAGAGATGTTCCCGGTAGGCTGTAAGAGCACTGTGCAGAGCGAGTTGTTTCTTAGCTTCCCAAAGAGCTGGAAGCAAGATGCTGTGGGGCCCAACTCGCCCTTTGGAAAGAAGCCTGCACGTTGTGCCTTTCAGCTCTAGGGCAATGTAGCACACCCAGAGCAGAAGTCCTACTTCAGCCAGATCAGGCCTGCAAAGAAACTGCGTTTCACAGGCCTTTGGAAGAGATGTTCCCAGTAGGCTGTAAGAGCACTGTGCAGAGCGAGTTGTTTCTTAGCTTCCCAAAGAGCTGGAAGCAAGATGCTTTGGGGCCCAACTCGCCCTTTGGAAAGAAGCCTGCACGTTGTGCCTTTCAGCTCTAGGGCAATGTAGCACACCCAGAGCAGAAGTCCTACTTCAGCCAGATCAGGCCTGCAAAGAAACTGCGTTTCACAGGCCTTTGGAAGAGATGTTCCCGGTAGGCTGTAAGAGCACTGTGCAGAGCGAGTTGTTTCTTAGCTTCCCAAAGAGTTGAAAGCAAGATGCTGTGGGGCCCAACTCGCCCTTTGGAAAGAAGCATGCACCTTGTGCCTTTCAGCTCTAGGGCAATGTAGCACCCCCAGAGCAGAAGTCCTACTTCAGCCAGATCAGGCCTGCAAAGAAACTGCGTTTCACAGGCCTTTGGAAGAGATGTTCCCGGTAGGCTGTAAGAGCACTGTGCAGAGCGAGTTGTTTCTTAGCTTCCCAAAGAGCTGGAAGCAAGATGCTGTGGGCCCAACTCGCCCTATGGAATGAAGCCTGCACGTTGTGCCTTTCAGCTCTAGGGCAATGTAGCACACCCAGAGCAGGAGTCCTACTTCAGCCAGATCAGGCCTGCAAAGAAACTGCGTTTCACAGTCCTTTGGAGGAGATGTTCCCGGTAGGCTGTAAGAGCACTGTGCAGAGCGAGTTGTTTCTTAGCTTCCCAAAGAGCTGGAAGCAAGATGCTGTGGGGCCCAACTCACCCTTAGGAAAGAAGCCTGCACGTTGTGCCTTTCAGCTCTAGGGCAATGTAGCACACCCAGAGCAGAAGTCCTACTTCAGTCAGATCAGGCCTGCAAAGAAACTGCGTTTCACAGGCCTTTGGAAGAGATGTTCCCGGTAGGCTGTAAGAGCACTGTGCAGAGCGAGTTGTTTCTTAGCTTCCCAAAGAGCTGGAAGCAAGATGCTGTGGGGCCCAACTCGCCCTTTGGAAAGAAGCCTGCACGTTGTGCCTTTCAGTTCTAGGGCAATGTACACACCCAGAGCAGAAGTCCTACTTCAGCCAGATCAGGCCTGCAAAGAAACTGCGTTTCACAGGCCTTTGGAAGAGATGTTCCCGGTAGGCTGTAAGAGCACTGTGCAGAGCGAGTTGTTTCTTAGCTTCCCAAAGAGCTGGAAGCAAGATGCTGTGGGGCCCAACTCCCCCTCTGGAAAGAAGCATGCACCTTGTGCCTTTCAGCTCTAGGGCAATGTAGCACCCCCAGAGCAGAAGTCCTACTTCAGCCAGATGAGGCCTGCAAAGAAACTGCGTTTCACAGGCCTTTGGAAGAGATGTTCCCGGTAGGCTGTAAGAGCACTGTGCAGAGCGAGTTGTTTCTTAGCTTCCCAAAGAGCTGGAAGCCAGATGCTGTGGGGCCCAACTTGCCCTTTGGAAAGAAGCCTGCACGTTGTGCCTTTCAGCTCTAGGGCAATGTAGCACACCCAGAGCAGAAGTCCTACTTCAGCCAGATCAGGAGTGCAAAGAAACTGCGTTTCACAGGCCTTTGGAAGAGATGTTCCCGGTAGGCTGTAAGAGCACTGTGCAGAGCGAGTTGTTTCTTAGCTTCCCAAAGAGCTGGAAGCAAGATGCTGTGGGGCCCAACTCGCCCTTTGGAAAGAAGCCTGCACGTTGTGCCTTTCAGCTCTATGGCAATGTAGCACACCTAGAGCAGAAGTCCTACTTCAGCCAGATCAGGACTGCAAAGAAACTGCGTTTCACAGGCCTTTGGAAGAGATGTTCCCGGTAGGCTGTAAGAGCACTGTGCAGAGCGAGTTGTTTCTTAGCTTCCCAAAGCGCTGGAAGCAAGATGCTGCTGGGCCCAACTCACCCTTAGGAAAGAAGCCTGCACGTTGTGCCTTTCAGCTCTAGGTCAATGTAGCACACCCAGAGCAGAAGTCCTACTTCAGCCAGATCAGGCCTGCAAAGAAACTGCGTTTCACAGGCCTTTGGAAGAGATGTTCCCGGTAGGCTGTAAGAGCACTGTGCAGAGCGAGTTGTTTCTTAGCTTCCCAAAGAGCTGGAAGCAAGATGCTGTGGGCCCAACTCGCCCTTTGGAAAGATGCCTGCACGTTGTGCCTTTCAGCTCTAGGGCAATGTAGCACACCCAGAGCAGGAGTCCTACTTCAGCCAGATCAGGCCTGCAAAGAAACTGCGTTTCACAGTCCTTTGGAAGAGATGTTCCCGGTAGGCTGTAAGAGCACTGTGCAGAGCGAGTTGTTTCTTAGCTTCCCAAAGAGCTGGAAGCAAGATGCTGTGGGGCCCAACTCACCCTTAGGAAAGAAGCCTGCACGTTGTGCCTTTCAGCTCTAGGGCAATGTAGCACACCCAGAGCAGAAGTCCTACTTCAGTCAGATCAGGCCTGCAAAGAAACTGCGTTTCACAGGCCTTTGGAAGAGATGTTCCCGGTAGGCTGTAAGAGCACTGTGCAGAGCGAGTTGTTTCTTAGCTTCCCAAAGAGCTGGAAGCAAGATGCTGTGGGGCCCAACTCGCCCTTTGGAAAGAAGCCTGCACGTTGTGCCTTTCAGTTCTAGGGCAATGTACACACCCAGAGCAGAAGTCCTACTTCAGCCAGATCAGGCCTGCAAAGAAACTGCGTTTCACAGGCCTTTGGAAGAGATGTTCCCGGTAGGCTGTAAGAGCACTGTGCAGAGCGAGTTGTTTCTTAGCTTCCCAAAGAGCTGGAAGCAAGATGCTGTGGGGCCCAACTCCCCCTCTGGAAAGAAGCATGCACCTTGTGCCTTTCAGCTCTAGGGCAATGTAGCACCCCCAGAGCAGAAGTCCTACTTCAGCCAGATCAGGCCTGCAAAGAAACTGCGTTTCACAGGCCTTTGGAAGAGATGTTCCCGGTAGGCTGTAAGAGCACTGTGCAGAGCGAGTTGTTTCTTAGCTTCCCAAAGAGCTGGAAGCCAGATGCTGTGGGGCCCAACTTGCCCTTTGGAAAGAAGCCTGCACGTTGTGCCTTTCAGCTCTAGGGCAATGTAGCACACCCAGAGCAGAAGTCCTACTTCAGCCAGATCAGGAGTGCAAAGAAACTGCGTTACACAGGCCTTTGGAAGAGATGTTCCCGGTAGGCTGTAAGAGCACTGTGCAGAGCGAGTTGTTTCTTAGCTTCCCAAAGAGCTGGAAGCAAGATGCTGTGGGGCCCAACTCGCCCTTTGGAAAGAAGCCTGCACGTTGTGCCTTTCAGCTCTATGGCAATGTAGCACACCCAGAGCAGAAGTCCTACTTCAGCCAGATCAGGAGTGCAAAGAAACTGCGTTTCACAGGCCTTTGGAAGAGATGTTCCCGGTAGGCTGTAAGAGCACTGTGCAGAGCGAGTTGTTTCTTAGCTTCCCAAAGCGCTGGAAGCAAGATGCTGCTGGGCCCAACTCACCATTAGGAAAGGAGCCTGCACGTTGTGCCTTTCAGCTCTAGGTCAATGTAGCACACCCAGAGCAGAAGTCCTACTTCAGCCAGATCAGGCCTGCAAAGAAACTGCGTTTCACAGGCCTTTGGAAGAGATGTTCCCGGTAGGCTGTAAGAGCACTGTGCAGAGCGAGTTGTTTCTTAGCTTCCCAAAGAGCTGGAAGCAAGATGCTGTGGGCCCAACTCGCCCTTTGGAATGATGCCTGCACGTTGTGCCTTTCAGCTCTAGGGCAATGTAGCACACCCAGAGCAGGAGTCCTACTTCAGCCAGATCAGGCCTGCAAAGAAACTGCGTTTCACAGGCCTTTCGAAGAGATGTTCCCGGTAAGCTGTAAGAGCACTGTGCAGAGCGAGTTGTTTCTTAGCTTCCCAAAGAGCTGGAAGCAAGATGCTGTGGGGCCCAACTCGCCCTTTGGAAAGAAGCCTGCACGTTGTGCCTTTCAGCTCTAGGGCAATGTAGCACACCCAGAGCAGAAGTCCTACTTCAGCCAGATCAGGCCTGCAAAGAAACTGCGTTTCACAGGCCTTTGGAAGAGATGTTCCCGGTAGGCTGTAAGAGCACTGTGCAGAGCGAGTTGTTTCTTAGCTTCCCAAAGAGCTGGAAGCAAGATGCTGTGGGGCCCAACTCGCCCTTTGGAAAGAAGCCTGCACCTTGTGCCTTTCAGCTCTAGGGCAATGTAGCACACCCAGTCAGAAGTTCTACTTCAAGCAGATCACGCCTGCAAAGAAACTGCGTTTCACAGGCCTTTGGAAGAGATGTTCCCTGTAGGCTGTAAGAGCACTGTGCAGAGCGAGTTCTTTCTTAGCTTCCCAAAGAGCTGGAAGCAAGATGCTGTGGGTCCCAACTCGCCCTTTGGAAAGAAGCCTGCACGTTGTGCCTTTCAACTCTAGGGCAATGTAGCACACCCAGAGCAGAAGTTCTACTTCAAGCAGATCACGCCTGCAAAGAAGCTGTGTTTCACATGCCTTTGGAAGAGATGTTCCCGGTAGGCTGTAAGAGCACTGTGCAGAGCGAGTTGTTTCTTAGCTTCCCAAAGAGCTGGAAGCAAGATGCTTTGGGGCCCAACTCGCCCTTTGGAAAGAAGCCTGCACGTTGTGCCTTTCAGCTCTAGGGCAATTTAGCACACCCAGAGCAGAAGTCTTACTTCAGCCAGATAAGGCCTGCAAAGAAACTGCGTTTCTCAGGCCTTTGGAAGAGATGTTCCCGGTAGGCTGTAAGAGCACTGTGCAGAGCGAGTTGTTTCTTAGCTTCCCAAAGAGCTGGAAGCAAGATGCTGTGGGGCCCAACTCGCCCTTTGGAAAGAAGCCTGCACCTTGTGCCTTTCAGCTCTAGGGCAATGTAGCACACCCAGAGCAGAAGTTCTACTTCAAGCAGATCACGCCTGCAAAGAAGCTGTGTTTCACATGCCTTTGGAAGAGATGTCCCCGGTAGGCTGTAAGAGCACTGTGCAGAGCGAGTTGTTTCTTAGCTTCCCAAAGAGCTGGAAGCAAGATGCTTTGGGGCCCAACTCGCCCTTTGGAAAGAAGCCTGCACGTTGTGCCTTTCAGCTCTAGGGCAATGTAGCACACCCAGAGCAGAAGTCTTACTTCAGCCAGATCAGGCCTGCAAAGAAACTGCGTTTCTCAGGCCTTTGGAAGAGATGTTCCCGGTAGGCTGTAAGAGCACTGTGCAGAGCGAGTTGTTTCTTAGCTTCCCAAAGAGCTGGAAGCAAGATGCTGTGGGGCCCAACTCGCCCTTTGGAAAGAAGCCTGCACGTTGTGCCTTTCAGCTCTAGGGCAATGTAGCACACTCAGAGCAGAAGTCCTACTTCAAGCAGATCACGCCTGCAAAGAAGCTGCGTTTCACATGCCTTTGGAAGAGATGTTCCCGTTAAGCTGTAAGAGCACTGTGCAGAGCGAGTTGTTTCTTAGCTTCCCAAAGAGCTGGAAGCAAGATGCTGTGGGGCCCAACTCGCCCTTTGGAAAGAAGCCTGCACGTTGTGCCTTTCAGCTCTAGGGCAATGTAGCACACCCAGAGCAGAAGTCCTACTTCAGCCAGATCAGGCCTGCAAAGAAACTGCGTTTCACAGGCCTTTGGAAGAGATGTTCCCGGTAGGCTGTAAGAGCACTGTGCAGAGCGAGTTGTTTCTTAGCTTCCCAAAGAGCTGGAAGCAAGATGCTGTGGGGCCCAACTCGCCCTTTGGAAAGAAGCCTGCACGTTGTGCCTTTCAGCTCTAGGGCAATGTAGCACACCCAGAGCAGAAGTCCTACTTCAGCCAGATGAGGCCTGCAAAGAAACTGCGTTTCACAGGCCTTTGGAAGAGATGTTCCCGGAAGGCTGTAAGAGCACTGTGCAGAGCGAGTTGTTTCTTAGCTTCCCAAAGAGCTGGAAGCAAGATGCTGTGGGGCCCAACTCGCCCTTTGGAAAGAAGCCTGCACGTTGTGCCTTTCAGCTCTAGGGCAATGTAGCACACCCAGAGGAGAAGTCCTACTTCAGCCAGATCAGGCCTGCAAAGAAACTGCTTTTCACAGGCCTTCGGAAGAGATGTTCCCGGTAGGCTGTAAGAGCACTGTGCAGAGCGAGTTGTTTCTTAGCTTCCCAAAGAGCTGGAAGCAAGATGCTGTGGGGCCCAACTCGCCCTTTGGAAAGAAGCCTGCACGTTGTGCCTTTCAGCTCTAGGGCAATGTAGCACACCCAGAGCAGAAGTCCTACTTCAGCCAGATCAGGCCTGCAAAGAAACTGCGTTTCACAGGCCTTTGGAAGAGATGTTCCCGGTAGGCTGTAAGAGCACTGTGCAGAGCGAGTTGTTTCTTAGCTTCCCAAAGAGCTGGAAGCAAGATGCTGTGGGGCCCAACTTGCCCTTTGGAAAGAAGCCTGCACGTTGTCCCTTTCAGCTCTAGGGCAATGTAGCACACCCAGAGCAGAAGTCCTACTTCAGCCAGATCAGGCCTGCAAAGAAACTGCGTTTCACAGGCCTTTGGAAGAGATGTTCCCGGTAGGCTGTAAGAGCACTGTGCAGAGCGAGTTGTTTCTTAGCTTCCCAAAGAGCTGGAAGCAAGATGCTGTTGGGCCCAACTCACCCTTAGGAAAGGAGCCTGCACGTTGTGCCTTTCAGCTCTAGGGCAATGTAGCACACCCAGAGCAGAAGTCCTACTTCAGCCAGATCAGGCCTGCAAAGAAACTGCGTTTCACAGGCCTTTGGAAGAGATGTTCCCGGTAGGCTGTAAGAGCACTGTGCAGAGCGAGTTGTTTCTTAGCTTCCCAAAGAGCTGGAAGCAAGATGCTGTGGGGCCCAACTCGCCCTTTGGAAAGAAGCCTGCACCTTGTGCCTTTCAGCTCTAGGGCAATGTAGCACACCCAGAGCAGAAGTCCTACTTCAGCCAGAACAGGCCTGCAAAGAAACTGCGTTTCGCAGGCCTTCGGAAGAGATGTTCCCGGTAGGCTGTAAGAGCACTGTGCAGAGCGAGTTGTTTCTTAGCTTCCCAAAGAGCTGGAAGCAAGATGCTGTGGGGCCCAACTCGCCCTTTGGAAAGAAGCCTGCACCTTGTGCCTTTCAGCTCTAGGGCAATGTAGCACACCCAGAGCAGAAGTTCTACTTCAAGCAGATCACACCTGCATAGAAACTGCGTTTCACAGGCCTTTGGAAGAGATGTTCCCGGTAGGCAGTAAGAGCACTGTGCAGAGCGAGTTGTTTCTTAGCTTCCCAAAGAGCTGGAAGCAAGATGCTGTGGGGCTCAACTCGCCCTTTGGAAAGAAGCCAGAACGTTGTGTCTTTCTGCTCTAGGGCAATGTAGCACACCCAGAGCAGGAGTCCTACTTCAGCCAGATCAGGCCTGCAAAGAAACTGCGTTTCACAGGCCTTTGGAAGAGATGTTCCCGGTAGGCTGTAAGAGCACTGTGCAGAGTGAGTTGTTTTTTAGCTTCCCAAAGAGCTGGAAGCAAGAGGCTGTGGGGCCCAACTCACCCTTAGGAAAGAAGCCTGCACGTTGTGCCTTTCAGCTCTAGGGCAATGTAGCACACCCAGAGCAGAAGTCCTACTTCAGCCAGATCAGGCCTGCAAAGAAACTGCGTTTCACATGCCTTTGGAAGAGATGTTCCCGGTAGGCTGTAAGAGCACTGTGCAGAGCGAGTTGTTTCTTAGCTTCCCAAAGAGCTGGAAGCAAGATGCTGTGGGGCCCAACTCGCCCTTTGGAAAGAAGCCAGCACGTTGTGCCTTTCAGCTCTAGGGCAATGTAGCACACCCAGAGCAGAAGTCCTACTTCAGCCAGATCAGGCCTGCAAAGAAACTGCGTTTCACAGGCCTTTGGAAGAGATGTTCCCGGTAGGCTGTAAGAGCACTGTGCAGAGCGAGTTGTTTCTTAGCTTCCCAAAGAGCTGGAAGCAAGATGCTGTGGGGCCCAACTCGCCCTTTGGAAAGAAGCCTGCACGTTGTGCCTTTCAGCTCTAGGGCAATGTAGCATACCCAGAGGAGAAGTCCTACTTCAGCCAGATCAGGCCTGCAAATAAACTGCTTTTCACAGGCCTTCGGAAGAGATGTTCCCGGTAGGCTGTAAGAGCACTGTGCAGAGCGAGTTGTTTCTTAGCTTCCCAAAGAGCTGGAAGCAAGATGCTCCGGGGCCCAACTCGCCCTTTGGAAAGAAGCCTGCACCTTGTGCCTTTCAGCTCTAGGGCAATGTAGCACACCCAGAGCAGAAGTCCTACTTCAGCCAGATCAGGCCTGCAAAGAAACTGCGTTTCACATGCCTTTGGAAGAGATGTTCCCGGTAGGCTGTAAGAGCACTGTGCAGAGCGAGTTGTTTCTTAGCTTTCCAAAGAGCTGGAAGCAAGATGCTGTGGGGCCCAACTCGCCCTTTGGAAAGAAGCCTGCACGTTGTGCCTTTCAGCTCTAGGGCAATGTAGCACACCCAGAGCAGAAGTCCTACTTCAGCCAGATCAGGCCTGCAAAGAAACTGCGTTTCACAGGCCTTTGGAAGAGATGTTCCCGGTAGGCTGTAAGAGCACTGTGCAGAGCGAGTTGTTTCTTAGCTTCCAAAAGAGCTGGAAGCAAGATGCTGTGGGGCCCAACTCGCCCTTTGGAAAGAAGCCTGCACGTTGCGCCTTTCAGCTCTAGGGCAATGTAGCACACCCAGAGCAGAAGTCCTACTTCAGCCAGATCAGGCCTGCAAAGAAACTGCGTTTCACATGCCTTTGGAAGAGATGTTCCCGGTAGGCTGTAAGAGCACTGTGCAGAGCGAGTTGTTTCTTAGCTTCCCAAAGAGCTGGAAGCAAGATGCTGTGGGGCCCAACTCGCCCTTTGGAAAGAAGCCTGCACGTTGTGGCTCTCAGCTCTAGGGCAATGTAGCACACCCAGAGCAGAAGTCCTACTTCAGCCAGATCAGGCCTGCAAAGAAACTGCGTTTCACAGGCCTTTGGAAGAGATGTTCCCGGTAGGCTGTAAGAGCACTGTGCAGAGCGAGTTGTTTCTTAGCTTCCCAAACAGCTGGAAGCAAGATGCTGTGGGGCCCAACTCGCCCTTTGGAAAGAAGCCTGCACCTTGTGCCTTTCAGCTCTAGGGCAATGTAGCACACCCAGAGCAGAAGTTCTACTTCAAGCAGATCACGCCTGCAAAGAAACTGCGTTTCACAGGCCTTTGGAAGAGATGTTCCCTGTAGGCTGTAAGAGCACTGTGCAGAGCGAGTTCTTTCTTAGCTTCCCAAAGAGCTGGAAGCAAGATGTTGTGGGGCCAAACTCGCCCTTTGGAAAGAAGCCTGCACCTTGTGCCTTTCAGGTCTAGGGCAATGTAGCACACCCAGAGCAGAAGTTCTACTTCAAGCATATCACGCCTGCAAAGAAGCTGTGTTTCACATGCCTTTGGAAGAGATGTTCCCGGTAGGCAGTAAGAGCACTGTGCAGAGCGAGTTGTTTCTTAGCTTCCCAAAGAGCTGGAACCAAGATGCTTTCGGGCCCAACTCGCCCTTTGGAAAGAAGCCTGCACGTTGTGCCTTTCAGCTCTAGGGCAATGCAGCACACTCAGAGCAGAAGTCCTACTTCAAGCAGATCACGCCTGCAAAGAAGCTGCGTTTCACATGCCTTTGGAAGAGATGTTCCCGGTAAGCTGTAAGAGCACTGTGCAGAGCGACTTGTTTCTTAGCTTCCCAAAGAGCTGGAAGCAAGATGCTGTGGGGCCCAACTCGCCCTTTGGAAAGAAGCCTGCACGTTGTGCCTTTCAGCTCTAGGGCAATGTAGCACACCCAGAGCAGAAGTCCTACTTCAGCCAGATCAGGCCTGCAAAGAAACTGCTTTTCACAGGCCTTTGGAAGAGATGTTCCCGGTAGGCTGTAAGAGCACTGTGCAGAGCGAGTTGTTTCTTAGCTTCCCAAAGAGCTGGAAGCAAGATGCTGTGGGGCCCAACTCGCCCTTTGGAAAGCAGCCTGCACGTTGTGCCTTTCAGGTCTAGGGCAATGTAGCACACCCAGAGCAGAAGTTCTACTACAGCGAGGTCAGGCCTGCAAAGAAACTGCTTTTCACAGGCCTTTGGAAGAGATGTTCCCCGTAGGCTGTAAGAGCACTGTGCAGAGCGAGTTGTTTCTTAGCTTCCCAAAGAGCTGGAAGCAAGATGCTGTGGGGCCCAACTCGCCCTTTGGAAAGAAGCCTGCACGTTGTGCCTTTCAGCTCTAGGGCAATGTAGCACACCCAGAACAGAAGTCCTACTTCAGCCAGATCAGGCCTGCAAAGAAACTGCGTTTCACAGGCCTTTGGAAGAGATGTTCCCGGTAGGCTGTTAGAGCACTGTGCAGAGCGAGTTGTTTCTTAGCTTCCCAAAGAGCTGGAAGCAAGATGCTGTTGGGCCCAACTCACCATTAGGAAAGGAGCCTGCACGTTGTGCCTTTCAGCTCTAGGGCAATGTAGCACACCCAGAGCAGAAGTCCTACTTCAGCCAGATCAGGCCTGCAAAGAAACTGCTTTTCACAGGCCTTTGGAAGAGATGTTCCCGGTAGGCTGTAAGAGCACTGTGCAGAGCGAGTTGTTTCTTAGCTTCCCAAAGAGCTGGAAGCAAGATGCTGTGGGGCCCAACTCGCCCTTTGGAAAGCAGCCTGCACGTTGTGCCTTTCAGGTCTAGGGCAATGTAGCACACCCAGAGCAGAAGTTCTACTACAGCGAGGTCAGGCCTGCAAAGAAACTGCGTTTCACAGGCCTTTGGAAGAGATGTTCCCACTAGGCTGTAAGAGCACTGTGCAGAGCGAGTTGTTTCTTAGCTTCCCAAAGAGCTGGAAGCAAGATGCTGTGGGGCCCAACTCGCCCTTTGGAAAGAAGCCTGCACGTTGTGCCTTTCAGCTCTAGGGCAATGTAGCACACCCAGAGCAGAAGTCCTACTTCAGCCAGATCAGGCCTGCAAAGAAACTGCGTTTCACAGGCCTTTGGAAGAGATGTTCCCGGTAGGCTGTAAGAGCACTGTGCAGAGTGAGTTGTTTCTTAGCTTCCCAAAGAGCTGGAAGCAAGATGCTGTTGGGCCCAACTCACCATTAGGAATGGAGCCTGCACGTTGTGCCTTTCAGCTCTAGGGCAATGTAGCACACCCAGAGCAGAAGTCCTACTTCAGCCAGATCAGGCCTGCAAAGCAACTGCGTTTCACAGGCATTTGGAAGAGATGTTCCCGGTAGGCTGTAAGAGCACTGTGGAGAGCGAGTTGTTTCTTAGCTTCCCAAAGAGCTGGAAGCAAGATGCTGTGGGGCCCCACTCGCCCTTTGGAAAGAAGCCTGCACCTTGTGCCTTTCAGCTCTAGGGCAATGCCGCACACTCAGAGCAGAAGTCCTACTTCAGCCAGATCAGGCCTGCAAAGAAACTGCGTTTCACTGGCCATTGGAAGAGATGTTCCCGGGAGGCTGTAAGAGCACTGTGCAGAGCGAGTTGTTTCTTAGCTTCCCAAAGAGCTGGAAGCAAGATGTTGTGGGGCCAAACTCGCCCTTTGGAAAGAAGCCTGCACCTTGTGCCTTTCAGCTCTAGGGCAATGTAGCACACCCAGAGCAGAAGTTCTACTTCAAGCATATCACGCCTGCAAAGAAGCTGTGTTTCACATGCCTTTGGAAGAGATGTTCCCGGTAGGCAGTAAGAGCACTGTGCAGAGCGAGTTGTTTCTTAGCTTCCCAAAGAGCTGGAACCAAGATGCTTTCGGGCCCAACTCGCCCTTTGGAAAGAAGCCTGCACGTTGTGCCTTTCAGCTCTAGGGCAATGCAGCACACTCAGAGCAGAAGTCCTACTTCAAGCAGATCACGCCTGCAAAGAAGCTGCGTTTCACATGCCTTTGGAAGAGATGTTCCCGGTAAGCTGTAAGAGCACTGTGCAGAGCGACTTGTTTCTTAGCTTCCCAAAGAGCTGGAAGCAAGATGCTGTGGGGCCCAACTCGCCCTTTGGAAAGAAGCCTGCACGTTGTGCCTTTCAGCTCTAGGGCAATGTAGCACACCCAGAGCAGAAGTCCTACTTCAGCCAGATGAGGCCTGCAAAGAAACTGCGTTTCACAGGCCTTTGGAAGAGATGTTCCCGGTAGGCTGTAAGAGCACTGTGCAGAGCGAGTTGTTTCTTAGCTTCCCAAAGAGCTGGAAGCAAGATGCTGTGGGGCCCAACTCGCCCTTTGGAAAGAAGCCTGCACGTTGTGTCTTTCAGCTCTATGGCAATGTAGCACACCCACAGCAGAAGTCCTACTTCAGCCAGATCAGGCCTGCAAAGAAACTGCTTTTCACAGGCCTTTGGAAGAGATGTTCCCGGTAGGCTGTAAGAGCACTGTGCAGAGCGAGTTGTTTCTTAGCTTCCCAAAGAGCTGGAAGCAAGATGCTGTGGGGCCCAACTCGCCCTTTGGAAAGCAGCCTGCACGTTGTGCCTTTCAGGTCTAGGGCAATGTAGCACACCCAGAGCAGAAGTTCTACTACAGCGAGGTCAGGCCTGCAAAGAAACTGCTTTTCACAGGCCTTTGGAAGAGATGTTCCCCGTAGGCTGTAAGAGCACTGTGCAGAGCGAGTTGTTTCTTAGCTTCCCAAAGAGCTGGAAGCAAGATGCTGTGGGGCCCAACTCGCCCTTTGGAAAGAAGCCTGCACGTTGTGCCTTTCAGCTCTAGGGCAATGTAGCACACCCAGAACAGAAGTCCTACTTCAGCCAGATCAGGCCTGCAAAGAAACTGCGTTTCACAGGCCTTTGGAAGAGATGTTCCCGGTAGGCTGTTAGAGCACTGTGCAGAGCGAGTTGTTTCTTAGCTTCCCAAAGAGCTGGAAGCAAGATGCTGTTGGGCCCAACTCACCATTAAGAAAGGAGCCTGCACGTTGTGCCTTTCAGCTCTAGGGCAATGTAGCACACCCAGAGCAGAAGTCCTACTTCAGCCAGATCAGGCCTGCAAAGAAACTGCTTTTCACAGGCCTTTGGAAGAGATGTTCCCGGTAGGCTGTAAGAGCACTGTGCAGAGCGAGTTGTTTCTTAGCTTCCCAAAGAGCTGGAAGCAAGATGCTGTGGGGCCCAACTCGCCCTTTGGAAAGCAGCCTGCACGTTGTGCCTTTCAGGTCTAGGGCAATGTAGCACACCCAGAGCAGAAGTTCTACTACAGCGAGGTCAGGCCTGCAAAGAAACTGCGTTTCACAGGCCTTTGGAAGAGATGTTCCCACTAGGCTGTAAGAGCACTGTGCAGAGCGAGTTGTTTCTTAGCTTCCCAAAGAGCTGGAAGCAAGATGCTGTGGGGCCCAACTCGCCCTTTGGAAAGAAGCCTGCACGTTGTGCCTTTCAGCTCTAGGGCAATGTAGCACACCCAGAGCAGAAGTCCTACTTCAGCCAGATCAGGCCTGCAAAGAAACTGCGTTTCACAGGCCTTTGGAATAGATGTTCCCGGTAGGCTGTAAGAGCACTGTGCAGAGTGAGTTGTTTCTTAGCTTCCCAAAGAGCTGGAAGCAAGATGCTGTTGGGCCCAACTCACCATTAGGAATGGAGCCTGCACGTTGTGCCTTTCAGCTCTAGGGCAATGTAGCACACCCAGAGCAGAAGTCCTACTTCAGCCAGATCAGGCCTGCAAAGCAACTGCGTTTCACAGGCATTTGGAAGAGATGTTCCCGGTAGGCTGTAAGAGCACTGTGCAGAGCGAGTTGTTTCTTAGCTTCCCAAAGAGCTGGAAGCAAGATGCTGTGGGGCCCCACTCGCCCTTTGGAAAGAAGCCTGCACCTTGTGCCTTTCAGCTCTAGGGCAATGCCGCACACTCAGAGCAGAAGTCCTACTTCAGCCAGATCAGGCCTGCAAAGAAACTGCGTTTCACTGGCCATTGGAAGAGATGTTCCCGGGAGGCTGTAAGAGCACTGTGCAGAGCGAGTTGTTTCTTAGCTTCCCAAAGAGCTGGAAGCAAGATGCTGTGGGGCCCAACTCGCCCTTTGGAAAGAAGCCTGCACCTTGTGCCTATCAGCTCTATGGCAATGTAGCACACCCAGAGCAGAAGTCCTACTTCAGCCAGATCAGGCCTGCAAAGAAACTGCTTTTCATAGGCCTTTGGAAGAGATGTTCCCGGTAGGCTATAAGAGCACTGTGCAGAGCGAGTTGTTTCTTAGCTTCCCAAGGAGCTGGAAGCAAGATGCTGTGGGGCCCAACTCGCCCTTTGGAAAGAAGCCTGCACGTTGTGCCTTTCAGCTCTAGGGCAATGTAGCACACCCAGAGCAGAAGTTCTACTTCAGCGAGATCAGGCATGCAAAGAAACTGCGTTTCACAGGCCTTTGGAAGAGATGTTCCCGGTAGGCTGTAAGAGCACTGTGCAGAGCGAGTTGTTTCTTAGCTTCCCAAAGAGATGGAAGCAAGATGCTGTGGGGCCTAGCTCGCCCTTTGGAAAGAAGCCTGCACGTTGTGCCTTTCAGCTCTAGGGCAATGTAGCACACCCAGAGCAGAAGTTCTACTTCAAGCATATCACGCCTGCAAAGAAGCTGTGTTTCACATGCCTTTGGAAGAGATGTTCCCGGTAGGCAGTAAGAGCACTGTGCAGAGCGAGTTGTTTCTTAGCTTCCCAAAGAGCTGGAACCAAGATGCTTTCGGGCCCAACTCGCCCTTTGGAAAGAAGCCTGCACGTTGTGCCTTTCAGCTCTAGGGCAATGCAGCACACTCAGAGCAGAAGTCCTACTTCAAGCAGATCACGCCTGCAAAGAAGCTGCGTTTCACATGCCTTTGGAAGAGATGTTCCCGGTAAGCTGTAAGAGCACTGTGCAGAGCGACTTGTTTCTTAGCTTCCCAAAGAGCTGGAAGCAAGATGCTGTGGGGCCCAACTCGCCCTTTGGAAAGAAGCCTGCACGTTGTGCCTTTCAGCTCTAGGGCAATGTAGCACACCCAGAGCAGAAGTCCTACTTCAGCCAGATGAGGCCTGCAAAGAAACTGCGTTTCACAGGCCTTTGGAAGAGATGTTCCCGGTAGGCTGTAAGAGCACTGTGCAGAGCGAGTTGTTTCTTAGCTTCCCAAAGAGCTGGAAGCAAGATGCTGTGGGGCCCAACTCGCCCTTTGGAAAGAAGCCTGCACGTTGTGTCTTTCAGCTCTATGGCAATGTAGCACACCCACAGCAGAAGTCCTACTTCAGCCAGATCAGGCCTGCAAAGAAACTGCTTTTCACAGGCCTTTGGAAGAGATGTTCCCGGTAGGCTGTAAGAGCACTGTGCAGAGCGAGTTGTTTCTTAGCTTCCCAAAGAGCTGGAAGCAAGATGCTGTGGGGCCCAACTCGCCCTTTGGAAAGCAGCCTGCACGTTGTGCCTTTCAGGTCTAGGGCAATGTAGCACACCCAGAGCAGAAGTTCTACTACAGCGAGGTCAGGCCTGCAAAGAAACTGCTTTTCACAGGCCTTTGGAAGAGATGTTCCCCGTAGGCTGTAAGAGCACTGTGCAGAGCGAGTTGTTTCTTAGCTTCCCAAAGAGCTGGAAGCAAGATGCTGTGGGGCCCAACTCGCCCTTTGGAAAGAAGCCTGCACGTTGTGCCTTTCAGCTCTAGGGCAATGTAGCACACCCAGAACAGAAGTCCTACTTCAGCCAGATCAGGCCTGCAAAGAAACTGCGTTTCACAGGCCTTTGGAAGAGATGTTCCCGGTAGGCTGTTAGAGCACTGTGCAGAGCGAGTTGTTTCTTAGCTTCCCAAAGAGCTGGAAGCAAGATGCTGTTGGGCCCAACTCACCATTAGGAAAGGAGCCTGCACGTTGTGCCTTTCAGCTCTAGGGCAATGTAGCACACCCAGAGCAGAAGTCCTACTTCAGCCAGATCAGGCCTGCAAAGAAACTGCTTTTCACAGGCCTTTGGAAGAGATGTTCCCGGTAGGCTGTAAGAGCACTGTGCAGAGCGAGTTGTTTCTTAGCTTCCCAAAGAGCTGGAAGCAAGATGCTGTGGGGCCCAACTCGCCCTTTGGAAAGCAGCCTGCACGTTGTGCCTTTCAGGTCTAGGGCAATGTAGCACACCCAGAGCAGAAGTTCTACTACAGCGAGGTCAGGCCTGCAAAGAAACTGCGTTTCACAGGCCTTTGGAAGAGATGTTCCCACTAGGCTGTAAGAGCACTGTGCAGAGCGAGTTGTTTCTTAGCTTCCCAAAGAGCTGGAAGCAAGATGCTGTGGGGCCCAACTCGCCCTTTGGAAAGAAGCCTGCACGTTGTGCCTTTCAGCTCTAGGGCAATGTAGCACACCCAGAGCAGAAGTCCTACTTCAGCCAGATCAGGCCTGCAAAGAAACTGCGTTTCACAGGCCTTTGGAAGAGATGTTCCCGGTAGGCTGTAAGAGCACTGTGCAGAGTGAGTTGTTTCTTAGCTTCCCAAAGAGCTGGAAGCAAGATGCTGTTGGGCCCAACTCACCATTAGGAATGGAGCCTGCACGTTGTGCCTTTCAGCTCTAGGGCAATGTAGCACACCCAGAGCAGAAGTCCTACTTCAGCCAGATCAGGCCTGCAAAGCAACTGCGTTTCACAGGCATTTGGAAGAGATGTTCCCGGTAGGCTGTAAGAGCACTGTGGAGAGCGAGTTGTTTCTTAGCTTCCCAAAGAGCTGGAAGCAAGATGCTGTGGGGCCCCACTCGCCCTTTGGAAAGAAGCCTGCACCTTGTGCCTTTCAGCTCTAGGGCAATGCCGCACACTCAGAGCAGAAGTCCTACTTCAGCCAGATCAGGCCTGCAAAGAAACTGCGTTTCACTGGCCATTGGAAGAGATGTTCCCGGGAGGCTGTAAGAGCACTGTGCAGAGCGAGTTGTTTCTTAGCTTCCCAAAGAGCTGGAAGCAAGATGCTGTGGGGCCCAACTCGCCCTTTGGAAAGAAGCCTGCACCTTGTGCCTATCAGCTCTATGGCAATGTAGCACACCCAGAGCAGAAGTCCTACTTCAGCCAGATCAGGCCTGCAAAGAAACTGCTTTTCATAGGCCTTTGGAAGAGATGTTCCCGGTAGGCTATAAGAGCACTGTGCAGAGCGAGTTGTTTCTTAGCTTCCCAAGGAGCTGGAAGCAAGATGCTGTGGGGCCCAACTCGCCCTTTGGAAAGAAGCCTGCACGTTGTGCCTTTCAGCTCTAGGGCAATGTAGCACACCCAGAGCAGAAGTTCTACTTCAGCGAGATCAGGCATGCAAAGAAACTGCGTTTCACAGGCCTTTGGAAGAGATGTTCCCGGTAGGCTGTAAGAGCACTGTGCAGAGCGAGTTGTTTCTTAGCTTCCCAAAGAGATGGAAGCAAGATGCTGTGGGGCCTAGCTCGCCCTTTGGAAAGAAGCCTGCACGTTGTGCCTTTCAGCTCTAGGGCAATGTAGCACACCCAGAGCAGAAGTCCTACTTCAGCCAGATCAGGCCTGCAAAGAAACTGCGTTTCACAGGCCTTTGGAAGAGATGTTCCCGGTAGGCTCTAAGAGCACTGTGCAGAGCGAGTTGTTTCTTAGCTTCCCAAAGAGCTGGAACCAAGATGCTTTCGGGCCCAACTCGCCCTTTGGAAAGAAGCCTGCACCTTGTGCCTATCAGCTCTATGGCAATGTAGCACACCCAGAGCAGAAGTCCTACTTCAGCCAGATCAGGCCTGCAAAGAAACTGCTTTTCATAGGCCTTTGGAAGAGATGTTCCCGGTAGGCTGTAAGAGCACTGTGCAGAGCGAGTTGTTTCTTAGCTTCCCAAGGAGCTGGAAGCAAGATGCTGTGGGGCCCAACTCGCCCTTTGGAAAGAAGCCTGCACGTTGTGCCTTTCAGCTCTAGGGCAATGTAGCACACCCAGAGCAGAAGTTCTACTTCAGCGAGATCAGGCATGCAAAGAAACTGCGTTTCACAGGCCTTTGGAAGAGATGTTCCCGGTAGGCTGTAAGAGCACTGTGCAGAGCGAGTTGTTTCTTAGCTTCCCAAAGAGATGGAAGCAAGATGCTGTGGGGCCTAGCTCGCCCTTTGGAAAGAAGCCTGCACGTTGTGCCTTTCAGCTCTAGGGCAATGTAGCACACCCAGAGCAGAAGTCCTACTTCAGCCAGATCAGGCCTGCAAAGAAACTGCGTTTCACAGGCCTTTGGAAGAGATGTTCCCGGTAGGCTCTAAGAGCACTGTGCAGAGCGAGTTGTTTCTTAGCTTCCCAAAGAGCTGGAAGCAAGATGCTGTGGGGCCCAACTCGCCCTTTGGAAAGAAGCCTGCACGTTGTGCCTTTCAGCTCTAGGGCAATGTAGCACACCCAGAGCAGAAGTCCTACTTCAGCCAGATCAGGCCTGCAAAGAAACTGCGTTTCACAGGCCTTTGGAAGAGATGTTCCCGGTAGGCTCTAAGAGCACTGTGCAGAGCGAGTTGTTTCTTAGCTTCCCAAAGAGCTGGAAGAAAGATGCTGTGGGGCCCAACTCGCCCTTTGGAAAGAAGCCTGCACGTTGTGCCTTTCAGCTCTAGGGCAATGTAGCACACCCAGAGCAGAAGTCCTACTTCAGCCAGATCAGGCCTGCAAAGAAACTGCGTTTCACAGGCTTTTGGAAGAGATGTTCCCGGTAGGCTGTAAGAGCACTGTGTAGAGCGAGTTGTTTCTTAGCTTCCCAAAGAGCTGGAAGAAAGATGCTGTGGGGCCCAACTCGCCCTTTGGAAAGGAGACTGCACGTTGTGCCTTTCAGCTCTAGGGCAATGTAGCACACCCAGAGCAGAAGTCCTACTTCAGCCAGATAAGGCCTGCAAAGAAACTGCGTTTCACAGGCATTTGGAAGAAATGTTCCCGGTAGGCTGTAACAGCACTGTGCAGAGCGAGTTGTTTCTTAGCTTCCCAAAGAGCTGGAAGCAAGATGCTTTTGGGCCCAACTCACCATTAGGAAAGGAGCCTGCACGTTGTGCCTTTCAGCTCTAGGGCAATGTAGCACACCCAGAGCAGAAGTCCTACTTCAGCCAGATCAGGCCTGCAAAGAAACTGCGTTTCACAGGCCTTTGGAAGATATGTTCCCGGTAGGCTGTAAGAGCACTGTGCAGAGCGAGTTGTTTTTTAGCTTCCCAAAGAGCTGGAAGCAAGAGGCTGTGGGGCCCAACTCACCCTTAGGAAAGAAGCCTGCACGTTGTGCCTTTCAGCTCTAGGGCAATGTAGCACACCCAGAGCAGGAGTCCTACTTCAGCCAGATCAGGCCTGCAAAGAAACTGCGTTTCACATGCCTTTGGAAGAGATGTTCCCGGTAGGCTGTAAGAGCACTGTGCAGAGCGAGTTGTTTCTTAGCTTCCCAAGAGCTGGAAGCAAGATGCTGTGGGGCCCAACTCGCCCTTTGGAAAGAAGCCTGCACGTTGTGCCTTTCAGCTCTAGGGCAATGTAGCACACCCAGAGCAGAAGTCCTACTTCAGCCAGATCAGGCCTGCAAAGAAACTGCGTTTCACAGGCCTTTGGAAGAGATGTTCCCGGTAGGCTGTAAGAGCACTGTGCAGAGCGAGTTGTTTCTTAGCTTCCCAAAGAGCTGGAAGCAAGATCCTGTGGGGCCAAACTCGCCCTTTGGAAAGAAGCCTGCACGTTGTGCCTTTCAGCTCTAGGGCAATGCCGCACACTCAGAGCAGAAGTTCTACTTCAAGCAGATCAGGCCTGCAAAGAAACTGCGTTTCACAGGCCTTTGGAAGAGATGTTCCCGGGAGGCTGTAAGAGCACTGTGCAGAGCGAGTTGTTTCTTAGCTTCCCAAAGAGCTGGAAGCAAGATGCTGTGGGGCGCAACTCGCCCTTTGGAAAGAAGCCTGCACGTTGTGCCTTTCAGCTCTAGGGCAATGTAGCATACCCAGAGGAGAAGTCCTACTTCAGCCAGATCAGGCCTGCAAAGAAACTGCTTTTCACAGGCCTTCGGAAGAGATGTTCCCGGTAGGCTGTAAGAGCACTGTGCAGAGCGAGTTGTTTCTTAGCTTCCCAAAGAGCTGGAAGCAAGATGCTGTGGGGCCCAACTCGCCCTTTGGAAAGAAGCCTGCACGTTGTGCCTTTCAGCTCTAGGGCAATGTAGCACACCCAGAGCAGAAGTTCTACTTCAGCGAGATCAGGCCTTCAAAGAATCTGCTTTTCACAGGCCTTTGGAAGAGATGTTCCCGGTAGGCTGTAAGAGCACTGTGCAGAGCGAGTTGTTTCTTAGCTTCCCAAAGAGCTGGAAGCAAGATGCTGTTGGGCCCAACTCACCATTAGGAAAGGAGCCTGCACGTTGTGCCTTTCAGCTCTAGGGCAATGTAGCACACCCAGAGCAGAAGTTCTACTTCAAGCAGATCACGCCTGCAAAGAAACTGCGTTTCACAGGCCTTTGGAAGAGGTGTTCCCGGTAGGCTGTAAGAGCACTGTGCAGAGCGAGTTGTTTCTTAGCTTCCCAAAGAGCTGGAAGCAAGATGCTGTGGGGCCCAACTCGCCCTTTGGAAAGAAGCCTGCACGTTGTGCCTTTCAGCTCTAGGGCAATGTAGCACACCCAGAGCAGAAGATCTACTTCAAGCAGATCACGCCTGCAAAGAAGCTGCGTTTCACATGCCTTTGGAAGAGATGTTCCCGGTAGGCTGTAAGAGCACTGTGCAGAGCGAGTTGTTTCTTAGCTTCCCAAAGAGCTGGAAGCAAGATGCTGTGGGGCCCAACTCGCCCTTTGGAAAGAAGCCTGCACCTTGTGCCTTTCAGCTCTAGGGCAATGCCGCACACTCAGAGCAGAAGTCCTACTTCAGCCAGATCAGGCCTGCAAATAAACTGCGTTTCACAGGCCTTTGGAAGAGATGTTCCCGGGAGGCTGTAAGAGCACTGTGCAGAGCGAGTTGTTTCTTAGCTTCCCAAAGAGCTGGAAGCAAGATGCTGTGGGGCCCAACTCGCCCTTTGGAAAGAAGCCTGCACCTTGTGCCTATCAGCTCTATGGCAATGTAGCACACCCAGAGCAGAAGTCCTACTTCAGCCAGATCAGGCCTGCAAAGAAACTGCTTTTCATAGGCCTTTGGAAGAGATGTTCCCGGTAGGCTGTAAGAGCACTGTGCAGAGCGAGTTGTTTCTTAGCTTCCCAAGGAGCTGGAAGCAAGATGCTGTGGGGCCCAACTCGCCCTTTGGAAAGAAGCCTGCACGTTGTGCCTTTCAGCTCTAGGGCAATGTAGCACACCCAGAGCAGAAGTTCTACTTCAGCGAGATCAGGCATGCAAAGAAACTGCGTTTCACAGGCCTTTGGAAGAGATGTTCCCGGTAGGCTGTAAGAGCACTGTGCAGAGCGAGTTGTTTCTTAGCTTCCCAAAGAGATGGAAGCAAGATGCTGTGGGACCTAGCTCGCCCTTTGGAAAGAAGCCTGCACGTTGTGCCTTTCAGCTCTAGGGCTATGTAGCACACCCAGAGCAGAAGTTCTACTTCAGCGAGATCAGTCCTTCAAAGAAACTGCTTTTCACAGGCCTTTGGAAGAGATGTTCCCGGTAGGCTGTAAGAGCACTGTGCAGAGCGAGTTGTTTCTTAGCTTCCCAAAGAGCTGGAAGCAAGATGCTGTGGGGCCCAACTCGCCCTTTGGAAAGAAGCCTGCACGTTGTGCCTTTCAGCTCTAGGGCAATGTAGCACACCCAGAGCAGAAGTCATACTTCAGCCATATCAGGCCTGCAAAGACACTGCGTTTCACAGGCCTTTGGAAGAGATGTTCCCGGTAGGCTGTAAGAGCACTGTGCAGAGCGAGTTGTTTCTTAGCTTCCCAAAGAGCTGGAAGCAAGATGCTGTGGGGCCCAACTTGCCCTTTGGAAAGAAGCCTGCACGTTGTGCCTTTCAGCTCTAGTGCAATGTAGCACACCCAGAGCAGAAGTCCTACTTCAGCCAGATCAGGCCTGCGAAGAAACTGCGTTTCACAGGCCTTTGGAAGAGATGTTCCCGGTAGGCTGTAAGAGCACTGTGCAGAGCGAGTTGTTTCTTAGCTTCCCAAAGAGCTGGAAGCAAGATGCTGTTGGGCCCAACTCACCATTAGGAAAGGAGCCTGCACGTTGTGCCTTTCAGCTCTAGGGCAATGTAGCACACCCAGAGCAGAAGTCCTACTTCAGCCAGATCAGGCCTGCAAAGAAACTGCGTTTCACAGGCCTTTGGAAGAGATGTTCCCGGTAGGCTGTAAGAGCACTGTGCAGAGCGAGTTGTTTCTTAGCTTCCCAAAGAGCTGGAAGCAAGATGCTGTTGGGCCAAACTCACCATTAGGAAAGAAGCCTGCACCTTGTGCCTTTCAGCTCTAGGGCAATGTAGCACACCCAGAGCAGAAGTCCTACTTCAGCCAGAACAGGCTTGCAAAGAAACGGCGTTTCACAGGCCTTTGGAAGAGGTGTTCCCGGTAGGCAGTAAGAGCACTGTGCAGAGCGAGTTCTTTCTTAGCTTCCCAAAGAGCTGGAAGCAAGATGCTGTGGGGCCCAACTCGCCCTTTGGAAAGAAGCCTGCACGTTGTGCCTTTCAGCTCTAGGGCAATGTAGCACACCCAGAGCAGAAGATCTACTTCAAGCAGATCACGCCTGCAAAGAAGCTGCGTTTCACATGCCTTTGGAAGAGATGTTCCCGGTAGGCTGTAAGAGCACTGTGCAGAGCGAGTTGTTTCTTAGCTTCCCAAAGAGCTGGAAGCAAGATGCTGTGGGGCCCAACTCGCCCTTTGGAAAGAAGCCTGCACGTTGTGCCTTTCAGCTCTAGGGCAATGTAGCACACCCAGAGCAGGAGTCCTACTTCAGCCAGATCAGGCCTGCAAAGAAACTGCGTTTCACAGGCCTTTGGAAGAGATGTTCCCGGTAGGCAGTAAGAGCACTGTGCAGAGCGAGTTGTTTCTTGGCTTCCCAAAGAGCTGGAAGCAAGATGCTGTGGGGCCCAACTCGCCCTTTGGAAAGAAGCCTGCACCTTGTGCCTTTCAGCTCTATGGCAATGTAGCACACCCAGAGCAGAAGTCCTACTTCAGCCAGATCAGGCCTGCAAAGAAACTGCGTTTCACAGGCCTTTGGAAGAGATGTTCCCGGTAGGCTGTAAGAGCACTGTGCAGAGCGAGTTGTTTCTTAGCTTCCCAAGGAGCTGGAAGCAAGATGCTGTGGGGCCCAACTCGCCCTTTGGAAAGAAGCCTGCACGTTGTGCCTTTCAGCTCTAGGGCAATGTAGCACACCCAGAGCAGAAGTTCTACTTCAAGCAGATCACGCCTTCAAAGAAACTGCGTTTCACAGGCCTTTGGAAGAGGTGTTCCCGGTAGGCTGTAAGAGCACTGTGCAGAGCGAGTTCTTTCTTAGCTTCCCAAAGAGCTGGAAGCAAGATGCTGTGGGGCCCAACTCGCCCTTTGGAAAGAAGCCTGCACGTTGTGCCTTTCTGCTCTAGGGCAATGTAGCACACCCAGAGCAGGAGTCCTACTTCAGCCAGATCAGGCCTGCAAAGAAACTGCGTTTCACAGGCCTTTGGAAGAGATGTTCCCGGTAGGCAGTAAGAGCACTGTGCAGAGCGAGTTGCTTCTTAGCTTCCCAAAGAGCTGGAAGCAAGATGCTGTGGGGCTGAACTCGCCCTTTGGAAATAAGCCAGCACGTTGTGCCTTTCTGCTCTAGGGCAATGTAGCACACCCAGAGCAGGAGTCCTACTTCAGCCAGATCAGGCCTGCAAAGAAACTGCGTTTCTCAGGCCTTTGGAAGAGATGTTCCCGGTAGGCAGTAAGAGCACTGTGCAGAGCGAGTTGTTTCTTGGCTTCCCAAAGAGCTGGAAGCAAGATGCTGTGGGGCCCAACTCGCCCTTTGGAAAGAAGCCTGCACGTTGTGCCTTTCAGCTCTAGGGCAATGTAGCACACCCAGAGCAGAAGATCTACTTCAAGCAGATCACGCCTGCAAAGAAGCTGCGTTTCACATGCCTTTGGAAGAGATGTTCCCGGTAGGCTGTAAGAGCACTGTGCAGAGCGAGTTGTTTCTTAGCTTCCCAAAGAGCTGGAAGCAAGATGCTGTGGGGCCCAACTCGCCCTTTGGAAAGAAGCCTGCACGTTGTGCCTTTCAGCTCTAGGGCAATGTAGCACACCCAGAGCAGGAGTCCTACTTCAGCCAGATCAGGCCTGCAAAGAAACTGCGTTTCACAGGCCTTTGGAAGAGATGTTCCCGGTAGGCAGTAAGAGCACTGTGCAGAGCGAGTTGTTTCTTGGCTTCCCAAAGAGCTGGAAGCAAGATGCTGTGGGGCCCAACTCGCCCTTTGGAAAGAAGCCTGCACCTTGTGCCTTTCAGCTCTATGGCAATGTAGCACACCCAGAGCAGAAGTCCTACTTCAGCCAGATCAGGCCTGCAAAGAAACTGCGTTTCACAGGCCTTTGGAAGAGATGTTCCCGGTAGGCTGTAAGAGCACTGTGCAGAGCGAGTTGTTTCTTAGCTTCCCAAGGAGCTGGAAGCAAGATGCTGTGGGGCCCAACTCGCCCTTTGGAAAGAAGCCTGCACGTTGTGCCTTTCAGCTCTAGGGCAATGTAGCACACCCAGAGCAGAAGTTCTACTTCAAGCAGATCACGCCTTCAAAGAAACTGCGTTTCACAGGCCTTTGGAAGAGGTGTTCCCGGTAGGCTGTAAGAGCACTGTGCAGAGCGAGTTCTTTCTTAGCTTCCCAAAGAGCTGGAAGCAAGATGCTGTGGGGCCCAACTCGCCCTTTGGAAAGAAGCCTGCACGTTGTGCCTTTCTGCTCTAGGGCAATGTAGCACACCCAGAGCAGGAGTCCTACTTCAGCCAGATCAGGCCTGCAAAGAAACTGCGTTTCACAGGCCTTTGGAAGAGATGTTCCCGGTAGGCAGTAAGAGCACTGTGCAGAGCGAGTTGCTTCTTAGCTTCCCAAAGAGCTGGAAGCAAGATGCTGTGGGGCTGAACTCGCCCTTTGGAAATAAGCCAGCACGTTGTGCCTTTCTGCTCTAGGGCAATGTAGCACACCCAGAGCAGGAGTCCTACTTCAGCCAGATCAGGCCTGCAAAGAAACTGCGTTTCTCAGGCCTTTGGAAGAGATGTTCCCGGTAGGCAGTAAGAGCACTGTGCAGAGCGAGTTGTTTCTTGGCTACCGGGAACATCTCTTCCAAAGGCCTGAGAAACGCAGTTTCTTTGCAGGCCTGATCTGGCTGAAGTAGGACTCCTGCTCTGGGTGTGCTACATTGCCCTAGAGCAGAAAGGCACAACGTGCTGGCTTATTTCCAAAGGGCGAGTTCAGCCCCACAGCCGTTTGCTTTTCCCAGCTCTTTGGGAAGCCAGGAGCAGCTCGCTCTGCGCAGTGCTCTACTGCCTACCGGGAACATCTCTTCCAAAGGCCTGTGAAACGCAGTTTCTTTGCAGGCCTGATCTGGCTGAAGTAGGACTCCTGCTCTGGGTGTGCTACATTGCCCTAGAGCAGAAAGGCACAACGTGCAGGCTTCTTTCCAAAGGGCGAGTTGGGCCCCACAGCATCTTGCTTCCAGGCTCTTTGGGAAGCTAAGAAGAATTCGCTCTGCACAGTGCTCTTACAGCCTACCGGGAACACCTTCCAAAGGCCTGTGAAACGCAGTTTCTTTGAAGGCGTGGTGTTCTTGAAGTAGAACTTCTGCTCTGGGTGTGCTACATTGCCCTAGAGCTGAAAGGCACAACGTGCAGGCTTCTTTCCAAAGGGCGAGTTGGGCCCCACAGCATCTTGCTTCCAGTTCCTTGGGAAGCTAAGAAACAACTGACTCTGCACCATGCTCTACAGCCTACCGGGAACATCTCTTCCAAAGGCCTGTGAAACGCAGTTTCTTTGCAGGCCTGATCTGGCTGAAGTAGGACTTCTGCTCTGGGTGTGCTACATTGCCATAGAGCTGAAAGGCACAAGGTGCAGGCTTCTTTCCAAAGGGCGAGTTGGGCCCCACAGCATCTTGCTTCAGGCTCTTTGGGAAGCCAAGAAACAACTCGCTCTGCACAGTGCTCTTACTGCCTCCGGGAACATCTCTTCCAAAGGCCTGTGAAACGCAGTTTCTTTGCAGGCCTGATCTGGCTGAAGTAGGACTCCTGCTCTGGGTGTGCTCATTGCCCTAGACTGAAAGGCACAACGTGCAGGCTCTTTTCCAAAGGGCGAGTTGGGCCCCACAGCATCTTGCTTCCAGCTCTTTGGGAAGCTAAGAAACAACTCGCTCTGCACAGTGCTCTTACAGCCTACCGGGAACATCTCTTCCAAAGGCATGTGAAACGCAGCTTCTTTGCAGGCGTGATCTGCTTGAAGTAGATCTTCTGCTCTGGGTGTGCTACATTGCCCTAGAGCTGAAAGGCACAACGTGCAGGCTTCTTTCCAAAGGGCGAGTTGGGCCCCACCACTTTGCTTCCAGCTCTTTGGGAAGCCAAACAACTCGCTCTGCACAGTGCTCTTACTGCCTACCGGGAACATCTCTTCCAAAGGCCTGAGAAACGCAGTTTCTTTGCAGGCCTGATCTGGCTGAGAAGTAGGACTCCTGCTCTGGGTGTGCTACATTGCCCTAGAGCAGAAAGGCACAACGTGCTGGCTTATTTTCCAAAGGGCGAGTTCAGCCCCACAGCATCTTGCTTCCAGCTCTTTTGGGAAGCCCAAGCAACTCGCTCTGCACAGTGCTCTTACTGCCTACCGGGAACATCTCTTCCAAAGGCCTGTGAAACGCAGTTTCTTTGCAGGCCTGATCTGGCTGAAGTAGGACTCCTGCTCTGGGTGTGCTACATTGCCCTGCCAACAAAGGCACAACGTGCAGGCTTCTTTCCAAAGGGCGAGTTGGGCCCCACAGCATCTTGCTTCCAGCTCTTTGGGAAGCTAAGAAAGAACTCGCTCTAGCAGTGCTCTTACAGCCTACCGGGAACACCTCTTCAAAGGCCTGTGAAACGCAGTTTCTTTGAAGGCGTGATCTGCTTGAGAACTTATACTAGGGTGTGCTACATTGCCCTAGAGCTGAAAGGCACAACGTGCAGGCTTCTTTCCAAAGGGCGAGTTGGGCCCCACAGCATCTTGCTTCCAGCTCCTTGGTTTTAAGAAACAACTCGCTGTACAGTGCTCTTACAGCCTACCGGGAACATCTCTTCCAAAGGCCTGTGAAACGCAGTTTCTTTGCAGGCCTGATCTGGCTGAAGTAGGACTTCTGCTCTGGGTGTGCTACATTGCCATAGAGCTGAAAGGCACAAGGTGCAGGCTTCTTTCCAAAGGGCGAGTTGGGCCCCACAGCATCTTGCTTCCAGCTCTTTGGGAAGCCAAGAAAACAACTCGCTCTCTGCACCTGTCTCTCCTACCAAGGCCTGTGAAACGCAGTTTTACTTGCAGGCCTGATCTGGCTGAAGTAGGACTCCCTCTCTGGGTGTGCTACATTGCCCTAGAGCTGAAAGGCACAACGTGCAGGCTTCTTTCCAAAGGGCGAGTTGGGCCCCACAGCATCTTGCTTCCAGCTCTTTGGGAAGCTAAGAAACAACTCGCTCTGCACAGTGCTCTTACAGCCTTCGGGAACATCTCTTCCAAAGGCATGTGAAACGCAGCTTCTTTGCAGGCGTGATCTGCTTGAAGTAGATCTTCTGCTCTGGGTGTGCTACATTGCCCTAGAGCTGAAAGGCACAACGTGCAGGCTTCTTTCCAAAGGGCGACACTGCACAGCATCTTGCTTCCACTCTTTTGGCCTTAGACTCGCTCTGCACAGTGCTCTACTGCTACCGGGAACACCTCTTCCAAAGGCCTGTGAAACGCCGTTTCTTTGGGGACCCTGTTCTGGCTGAAGTAGGACTTCTGCTCTGGGTGTGCTACATTGCCCTAGAGCTGAAAGGCACAAGGTGCAGGCTTCTTTCCTAATGGTGAGTTTGGCCCAAGCACATCTTGCTTCCAGCTCTTTGGGAAGCTAAGAAACAACTCGCTCTGCCTCTACAGCCTCCGGGAACATCTCTTCCAAAGGCCTGTGAAGAACCCAGTTTCTTTGCAGGCCTGATCTCGCTGAAGTAGGACTTCTGCTCTGGGTGTGCTACGTACCTAGACTGAAGAGGCACGGTTGGTAGGCTCCTTTCCTAATGGTGAGTTGGGCCCAACAGAATCTTGTTTCCAGCTCTTTGGGAAGCTCCCAAACAACTCGCTCTGCACAGTGCTCTTACAGCCTCCGGGAACATTTCTTCCAAAGGCCTGTGAAACGCAGTTTCTTCGCAGGCCTGATCTGGCTGGAGTTTAGCACTACTTTCTGGATGTGCTACATACACCATGAGCTACAAGGCCAACGTGCAGGCTTCTTTCCAAAGGGCAAGTTCAGCCCCCACAGCATCTTGCTTCCAGCTCTTTGGGAAGCTAAAGAAACAACTCGCTCTGCACAGTGCTTACAGCCTCCGCTTCCAAAGGCCTGTGAAACGCAGTGTCTTTGCAGGCCTGATATGGCTGAAGTATGACTTCTGCTCTGGGTGTGCTACATTGCCCTAGAGCTGAAAGGCACAACGTGCAGGCTTCTTTCCAAAGGGCGAGTTGGCCCCGCAGCATCTTGCTTCCAGCTCTTTGGGAAGCTAAGAAACAACTCGCTCTGCACAGTGCTGTTACAGCCTACGGGAACATCTCTCCAAAGGCCTGTGAAAAGCAGTTTCTTTGAAGGACTGATCTCGCTGAAGTAGAACTTCTGCTCTGGGTGTGTATAGCCCTAGAGCTGAAAGGCACAACGTAAGGCTTCTTTCCAAAGGGCGAGCTAGGTCCCACAGCATCTTGCTTCCATCTCTTTGGGAAGCTAAGAAACAACTCGCTCTGCACAGTGCTCTTACAGCCTACCGGGAACATCTCTTCCAAAGGCCTGTGAAACGCAGTTTCTTTGCATGCCTGATCTCGCTGAAGTAAAACTCTGCTCTGGGTGTGCTACATTGCCCTAGAGCTGAAAGGCACAACGTCAGGCTTCTTTCCAAAGGGCGAGTTGACCCGCCGCGTCCTTGCTTTTAGGCTCCTTTGGGAAGCTAAGAACAACTCGCTCTGCACAGTGCTCTTTACACCTACCGGGAACATCTCTTCCAAAGGCCTATGAAAAGCCATTTTCTTTGCAGCCTGATCTGGCTGAAGTACAGAGCTTTCTCCTCTGGGTGTGCTACATTGCCATAGAGCTGATAGGCACAAGGTGCAGGCTTCTTTCCAAAGGGCGAGTTGGGCCCCACAGCATCTTGTCACTCTTTGGGAAGCTCAGGAACAACTGGTATCACATGCTGCTCACCTCCCGGGAACATCTCTTGCCAAAGGCCTGTGAAACGCAGTTTAGCCTGATCTGGCTGAAGTAGGACTTCTGCTCTGAGTGTGCGGCATTGCCCTAGAGCTGAAAGGCACAAGGTGCAGGCTTCTTTCCAAAGGGCGAGTTGGGCCCCACAGCATCTTGCTTCCAGCTCTTTGGGAAGCTAAGAAACAACTCGCTCTGCACAGTGCTCTTACAGCCTCCGGGAACATACGCATGTGAAACGCAGCTTCTTTGCAGGCGTGATCTGCTTGAAGTAGAATCTATCTATGAGTACTACATTGCCCTAGAGCTGAAAGGCACAACGTGCAGGCTTCTTTCCAAAGGGCGAGTTGGGCCCCACAGCATCTTGCTTCCAGGTTTCTTTTGGGAAGCTAAGAAACAACTCGCTCTGCACAGTGCTCTTACAGCCTTGGGAACACCTCTTCCAAAGGCCTGTGAAACGCAGTTTCTTTAAAGGATGATCTGCTTGAAGTCAAACTTGTCCTCTGGGTGTGCTACATTGCCCTAGAGCTGAAAGGCACAACGTGCAGGCTCCTTTCCTAATGGTGAGTTGGGCCCAACAGCATCTTGCTTCCAGTGTTCTTTGGGAAGCTAAGAAAACAACTCGCTCTGCACAGTGCTCTTACAGCCTACCGGGAACATCTCTTCCAAAGGCCTGTGAAAAGCAGATTACTTGAAGGCCTGATCTCGCTGAAGTAGAACTTCTGCTCTGGGTGTGCTACATTGCCTTAGAGCTGAAAGGCACAACATGCAGGCTTCTTTCCAAAGGAGAGTTGGGCCCCACAGCATCTTGCTTCCAGCTCTTTGGGAAGCCAGAACAACTCGCTCTGCACAGTGCTCTTACAGCCTACCGGGAACATCTCTTCCGAAGGCCTGTGAAAAGCAGTTTCTTTGCAGGCCTGATCTGGCTGAAGTAGGACTTCTCCTCTGGGTATGCTACATTGCCCTAGAGCTGAAAGGCACAACGTCAGGCTTCTTTCCGGGGCGAATTTGGCCCCACAGCATCTTGCTTCCAGCTCTTTGGGAAGCTAAGAAACAACTCGCTCTGCACAGTGTCTCCTGCGGGAACATCTCTTCCGCTTGAAGTAGAACTTCTGCTCTGAGTGACAGACTGAAAGGCAGCGTCAGCTCTTCCAAAGGGCAAGTTGGGCCCCACAGGATCTTGCTTCCAGCTCTTTGGGAAGCTAAGAAACAACTCGCTCTGCACAGTGCTCTTACAGCCTCCCCGGGAACATCTCTTCCAAAGGCCTGTGAAACGCAGTTTCTTTGCAGGCCTGATCTGGCTGAAGTAGGACTTCTGCTCTGGGTGTGCTACATTGCCCTAGAGCTGAAAGGCACAACGTGCAGGCTTCTTTCCAAAGGGCGAGTTGGGCCCCACAGCCTGTTGCTTCCAGCTCTTGGGAAGCTAAGAGAACGACTCGCTCTGCACAGCCTACCGGGAACATCTCTTCCAAAGGCATGTGAAACGCAGTTTCTTTTCAGGCCTGATATTGGCTGAAGTAGGACTCCTGCTCTGGGTGTGTACGTTGCCCTAGAGCTAGAAAAGGCACAACGTGCAGCTTCTTTCCTAAGGGTGAGTTGGGCCCCACAGCCTCTTGCTTCCAGCTCTTTGGGAAGCTAAAAACAACTCGCTCTGCACAGTGTGTCTTCAGCCTACCGGGAACATATCTTCCAAAGGCCTGTGAAACGCAGTTTCTTTGCAGGCCTGATCTGGCTGAAGTAGGACTTCTGCTCTGGGTGTGCTACTTTGCCCTAGAGCTGAAAGGCACAACGTGCAGGCTTCTTTCCAAAGGGCGAGTTGGGCCCCACAGCATCTTGCTTCCAGCTCTTTGGGAAGCTAAGAAACAACTCGCTCTGCACAGTGCTCTTACAGCCTACCGGGAACATCTCTTCCAAAGGCCTGTGAAACGCAGTTTCTTTGCAGGCCTGATCTGGCTGAAGTAGGACTTCTGCTCTGGGTGTGCTACTTTGCCCTAGAGCTGAAAGGCACAACGTGCAGGCTTCTTTCCAAAGGGCGAGTTGGGCCCCACAGCATCTTGCTTCCAGCTCTTTGGGAAGCTAAGAAACAACTCGCTCTGCACAGTGCTCTTACAGCCTAGTGGGAACATCTCTTCCAAAGGCCTGTGAAACGCAGTTTCTTTGCAGGCCTGATCTGGCTGAAGTAGGACTTCTGCTCTGGGTGTGCTACTTGCCCTAGAGCTGAAAGGCACAACGTGCAGGCTTCTTTCCAAAGGGCGAGTTGGGCCCCACAGCATCTTGCTTCCAGCTCTTTGGGAAGCTAAGAAACAACTCGCTCTGCACAGTGCTCTTACAGCCTACCGGGAACATCTCTTCCAAAGGCCTGTGAAACGCAGTTTCTTTGCAGGCCTGATCTGGCTGAAGTAGGACTTCTGCTCTGGGTGTGCTACTTTGCCCTAGAGCTGAAAGGCACAACGTGCAGGCTTCTTTCCAAAGGGCGAGTTGGGCCCCACAGCATCTTGCTTCCAGCTCTTTGGGAAGCTAAGAAACAACTCGCTCTGCACAGTGCTCTTACAGCCTACCGGGAACATCTCTTCCAAAGGCCTGTGAAACGCAGTTTCTTTGCAGGCCTGATCTGGCTGAAGTAGGACTTCTGCTCTGGGTGTGCTACTTTGCCCTAGAGCTGAAAGGCACAACGTGCAGGCTTCTTTCCAAAGGGCGAGTTGGGCCCCACAGCATCTTGCTTCCAGCTCTTTGGGAAGCTAAGAAACAACTCGCTCTGCACAGTGCTCTTACAGCCTACTGGGAACATCTCTTCCAAAGGCCTGTGAAACGCAGTTTCTTTGCAGGCCTGATCTGGCTGAAGTAGGACTTCTGCTCTGGGTGTGCTACTTTGCCCTAGAGCTGAAAGGCACAACGTGCAGGCTTCTTTCCAAAGGGCGAGTTGGGCCCCACAGCATCTTGCTTCCAGCTCTTTGGGAAGCTAAGAAACAACTCGCTCTGCACAGTGCTCTTACAGCCTACCGGGAACATCTCTTCCAAAGGCCTGTGAAACGCAGTTTCTTTGCAGGCCTGATCTGGCTGAAGTAGGACTTCTGCTCTGGGTGTGCTACTTTGCCCTAGAGCTGAAAGGCACAACGTGCAGGCTTCTTTCCAAAGGGCGAGTTGGGCCCCACAGCATCTTGCTTCCAGCTCTTTGGGAAGCTAAGAAACAACTCGCTCTGCACAGTGCTCTTACAGCCTACCGGGAACATCTCTTCCAAAGGCCTGTGAAACGCAGTTTCTTTGCAGGCCTGATCTGGCTGAAGTAGGACTTCTGCTCTGGGTGTGCTACTTTGCCCTAGAGCTGAAAGGCACAACGTGCAGGCTTCTTTCCAAAGGGCGAGTTGGGCCCCACAGCATCTTGCTTCCAGCTCTTTGGGAAGCTAAGAAACAACTCGCTCTGCACAGTGCTCTTACAGCCTACCGGGAACATCTCTTCCAAAGGCCTGTGAAACGCAGTTTCTTTGCAGGCCTGATCTGGCTGAAGTAGGACTTCTGCTCTGGGTGTGCTACTTTGCCCTAGAGCTGAAAGGCACAACGTGCAGGCTTCTTTCCAAAGGGCGAGTTGGGCCCCACAGCATCTTGCTTCCAGCTCTTTGGGAAGCTAAGAAACAACTCGCTCTGCACAGTGCTCTTACAGCCTAGTGGGAACATCTCTTCCAAAGGCCTGTGAAACGCAGTTTCTTTGCAGGCCTGATCTGGCTGAAGTAGGACTTCTGCTCTGGGTGTGCTACTTTGCCCTAGAGCTGAAAGGCACAACGTGCAGGCTTCTTTCCAAAGGGCGAGTTGGGCCCCACAGCATCTTGCTTCCAGCTCTTTGGGAAGCTAAGAAACAACTCGCTCTGCACAGTGCTCTTACAGCCTACTGGGAACATCTCTTCCAAAGGCCTGTGAAACGCAGTTTCTTTGCAGGCCTGATCTGGCTGAAGTAGGACTTCTGCTCTGGGTGTGCTACTTTGCCCTAGAGCTGAAAGGCACAACGTGCAGGCTTCTTTCCAAAGGGCGAGTTGGGCCCCACAGCATCTTGCTTCCAGCTCTTTGGGAAGCTAAGAAACAACTCGCTCTGCACAGTGCTCTTACAGCCTACCGGGAACATCTCTTCCAAAGGCCTGTGAAACGCAGTTTCTTTGCAGGCCTGATCTGGCTGAAGTAGGACTTCTGCTCTGGGTGTGCTACTTTGCCCTAGAGCTGAAAGGCACAACGTGCAGGCTTCTTTCCAAAGGGCGAGTTGGGCCCCACAGCATCTTGCTTCCAGCTCTTTGGGAAGCTAAGAAACAACTCGCTCTGCACAGTGCTCTTACAGCCTACTGGGAACATCTCTTCCAAAGGCCTGTGAAACGCAGTTTCTTTGCAGGCCTGATCTGGCTGAAGTAGGACTTCTGCTCTGGGTGTGCTACTTTGCCCTAGAGCTGAAAGGCACAACGTGCAGGCTTCTTTCCAAAGGGCGAGTTGGGCCCCACAGCATCTTGCTTCCAGCTCTTTGGGAAGCTAAGAAACAACTCGCTCTGCACAGTGCTCTTACAGCCTACTGGGAACATCTCTTCCAAAGGCCTGTGAAACGCAGTTTCTTTGCAGGCCTGATCTGGCTGAAGTAGGACTTCTGCTCTGGGTGTGCTACTTTGCCCTAGAGCTGAAAGGCACAACGTGCAGGCTTCTTTCCAAAGGGCGAGTTGGGCCCCACAGCATCTTGCTTCCAGCTCTTTGGGAAGCTAAGAAACAACTCGCTCTGCACAGTGCTCTTACAGCCTACCGGGAACATCTCTTCCAAAGGCCTGTGAAACGCAGTTTCTTTGCAGGCCTGATCTGGCTGAAGTAGGACTTCTGCTCTGGGTGTGCTACTTTGCCCTAGAGCTGAAAGGCACAACGTGCAGGCTTCTTTCCAAAGGGCGAGTTGGGCCCCACAGCATCTTGCTTCCAGCTCTTTGGGAAGCTAAGAAACAACTCGCTCTGCACAGTGCTCTTACAGCCTACCGGGAACATCTCTTCCAAAGGCCTGTGAAACGCAGTTTCTTTGCAGGCCTGATCTGGCTGAAGTAGGACTTCTGCTCTGGGTGTGCTACTTTGCCCTAGAGCTGAAAGGCACAACGTGCAGGCTTCTTTCCAAAGGGCGAGTTGGGCCCCACAGCATCTTGCTTCCAGCTCTTTGGGAAGCTAAGAAACAACTCGCTCTGCACAGTGCTCTTACAGCCTACCGGGAACATCTCTTCCAAAGGCCTGTGAAACGCAGTTTCTTTGCAGGCCTGATCTGGCTGAAGTAGGACTTCTGCTCTGGGTGTGCTACTTTGCCCTAGAGCTGAAAGGCACAACGTGCAGGCTTCTTTCCAAAGGGCGAGTTGGGCCCCACAGCATCTTGCTTCCAGCTCTTTGGGAAGCTAAGAAACAACTCGCTCTGCACAGTGCTCTTACAGCCTAGCGGGAACATCTCTTCCAAAGGCCTGTGAAACGCAGTTTCTTTGCAGGCCTGATCTGGCTGAAGTAGGACTTCTGCTCTGGGTGTGCTACTTTGCCCTAGAGCTGAAAGGCACAACGTGCAGGCTTCTTTCCAAAGGGCGAGTTGGGCCCCACAGCATCTTGCTTCCAGCTCTTTGGGAAGCTAAGAAACAACTCGCTCTGCACAGTGCTCTTACAGCCTACTGGGAACATCTCTTCCAAAGGCCTGTGAAACGCAGTTTCTTTGCAGGCCTGATCTGGCTGAAGTAGGACTTCTGCTCTGGGTGTGCTACTTTGCCCTAGAGCTGAAAGGCACAACGTGCAGGCTTCTTTCCAAAGGGCGAGTTGGGCCCCACAGCATCTTGCTTCCAGCTCTTTGGGAAGCTAAGAAACAACTCGCTCTGCACAGTGCTCTTACAGCCTACCGGGAACATCTCTTCCAAAGGCCTGTGAAACGCAGTTTCTTTGCAGGCCTGATCTGGCTGAAGTAGGACTTCTGCTCTGGGTGTGCTACTTTGCCCTAGAGCTGAAAGGCACAACGTGCAGGCTTCTTTCCAAAGGGCGAGTTGGGCCCCACAGCATCTTGCTTCCAGCTCTTTGGGAAGCTAAGAAACAACTCGCTCTGCACAGTGCTCTTACAGCCTAGTGGGAACATCTCTTCCAAAGGCCTGTGAAACGCAGTTTCTTTGCAGGCCTGATCTGGCTGAAGTAGGACTTCTGCTCTGGGTGTGCTACTTTGCCCTAGAGCTGAAAGGCACAACGTGCAGGCTTCTTTCCAAAGGGCGAGTTGGGCCCCACAGCATCTTGCTTCCAGCTCTTTGGGAAGCTAAGAAACAACTCGCTCTGCACAGTGCTCTTACAGCCTAGCGGGAACATCTCTTCCAAAGGCCTGTGAAACGCAGTTTCTTTGCAGGCCTGATCTGGCTGAAGTAGGACTTCTGCTCTGGGTGTGCTACTTTGCCCTAGAGCTGAAAGGCACAACGTGCAGGCTTCTTTCCAAAGGGCGAGTTGGGCCCCACAGCATCTTGCTTCCAGCTCTTTGGGAAGCTAAGAAACAACTCGCTCTGCACAGTGCTCTTACAGCCTACCGGGAACATCTCTTCCAAAGGCCTGTGAAACGCAGTTTCTTTGCAGGCCTGATCTGGCTGAAGTAGGACTTCTGCTCTGGGTGTGCTACTTTGCCCTAGAGCTGAAAGGCACAACGTGCAGGCTTCTTTCCAAAGGGCGAGTTGGGCCCCACAGCATCTTGCTTCCAGCTCTTTGGGAAGCTAAGAAACAACTCGCTCTGCACAGTGCTCTTACAGCCTACCGGGAACATCTCTTCCAAAGGCCTGTGAAACGCAGTTTCTTTGCAGGCCTGATCTGGCTGAAGTAGGACTTCTGCTCTGGGTGTGCTACTTTGCCCTAGAGCTGAAAGGCACAACGTGCAGGCTTCTTTCCAAAGGGCGAGTTGGGCCCCACAGCATCTTGCTTCCAGCTCTTTGGGAAGCTAAGAAACAACTCGCTCTGCACAGTGCTCTTACAGCCTAGTGGGAACATCTCTTCCAAAGGCCTGTGAAACGCAGTTTCTTTGCAGGCCTGATCTGGCTGAAGTAGGACTTCTGCTCTGGGTGTGCTACTTTGCCCTAGAGCTGAAAGGCACAACGTGCAGGCTTCTTTCCAAAGGGCGAGTTGGGCCCCACAGCATCTTGCTTCCAGCTCTTTGGGAAGCTAAGAAACAACTCGCTCTGCACAGTGCTCTTACAGCCTACCGGGAACATCTCTTCCAAAGGCCTGTGAAACGCAGTTTCTTTGCAGGCCTGATCTGGCTGAAGTAGGACTTCTGCTCTGGGTGTGCTACTTTGCCCTAGAGCTGAAAGGCACAACGTGCAGGCTTCTTTCCAAAGGGCGAGTTGGGCCCCACAGCATCTTGCTTCCAGCTCTTTGGGAAGCTAAGAAACAACTCGCTCTGCACAGTGCTCTTACAGCCTACCGGGAACATCTCTTCCAAAGGCCTGTGAAACGCAGTTTCTTTGCAGGCCTGATCTGGCTGAAGTAGGACTTCTGCTCTGGGTGTGCTACTTTGCCCTAGAGCTGAAAGGCACAACGTGCAGGCTTCTTTCCAAAGGGCGAGTTGGGCCCCACAGCATCTTGCTTCCAGCTCTTTGGGAAGCTAAGAAACAACTCGCTCTGCACAGTGCTCTTACAGCCTACCGGGAACATCTCTTCCAAAGGCCTGTGAAACGCAGTTTCTTTGCAGGCCTGATCTGGCTGAAGTAGGACTTCTGCTCTGGGTGTGCTACTTTGCCCTAGAGCTGAAAGGCACAACGTGCAGGCTTCTTTCCAAAGGGCGAGTTGGGCCCCACAGCATCTTGCTTCCAGCTCTTTGGGAAGCTAAGAAACAACTCGCTCTGCACAGTGCTCTTACAGCCTACCGGGAACATCTCTTCCAAAGGCCTGTGAAACGCAGTTTCTTTGCAGGCCTGATCTGGCTGAAGTAGGACTTCTGCTCTGGGTGTGCTACTTTGCCCTAGAGCTGAAAGGCACAACGTGCAGGCTTCTTTCCAAAGGGCGAGTTGGGCCCCACAGCATCTTGCTTCCAGCTCTTTGGGAAGCTAAGAAACAACTCGCTCTGCACAGTGCTCTTACAGCCTAGCGGGAACATCTCTTCCAAAGGCCTGTGAAACGCAGTTTCTTTGCAGGCCTGATCTGGCTGAAGTAGGACTTCTGCTCTGGGTGTGCTACTTTGCCCTAGAGCTGAAAGGCACAACGTGCAGGCTTCTTTCCAAAGGGCGAGTTGGGCCCCACAGCATCTTGCTTCCAGCTCTTTGGGAAGCTAAGAAACAACTCGCTCTGCACAGTGCTCTTACAGCCTACCGGGAACATCTCTTCCAAAGGCCTGTGAAACGCAGTTTCTTTGCAGGCCTGATCTGGCTGAAGTAGGACTTCTGCTCTGGGTGTGCTACTTTGCCCTAGAGCTGAAAGGCACAACGTGCAGGCTTCTTTCCAAAGGGCGAGTTGGGCCCCACAGCATCTTGCTTCCAGCTCTTTGGGAAGCTAAGAAACAACTCGCTCTGCACAGTGCTCTTACAGCCTACCGGGAACATCTCTTCCAAAGGCCTGTGAAACGCAGTTTCTTTGCAGGCCTGATCTGGCTGAAGTAGGACTTCTGCTCTGGGTGTGCTACTTTGCCCTAGAGCTGAAAGGCACAACGTGCAGGCTTCTTTCCAAAGGGCGAGTTGGGCCCCACAGCATCTTGCTTCCAGCTCTTTGGGAAGCTAAGAAACAACTCGCTCTGCACAGTGCTCTTACAGCCTACCGGGAACATCTCTTCCAAAGGCCTGTGAAACGCAGTTTCTTTGCAGGCCTGATCTGGCTGAAGTAGGACTTCTGCTCTGGGTGTGCTACTTTGCCCTAGAGCTGAAAGGCACAACGTGCAGGCTTCTTTCCAAAGGGCGAGTTGGGCCCCACAGCATCTTGCTTCCAGCTCTTTGGGAAGCTAAGAAACAACTCGCTCTGCACAGTGCTCTTACAGCCTACCGGGAACATCTCTTCCAAAGGCCTGTGAAACGCAGTTTCTTTGCAGGCCTGATCTGGCTGAAGTAGGACTTCTGCTCTGGGTGTGCTACTTTGCCCTAGAGCTGAAAGGCACAACGTGCAGGCTTCTTTCCAAAGGGCGAGTTGGGCCCCACAGCATCTTGCTTCCAGCTCTTTGGGAAGCTAAGAAACAACTCGCTCTGCACAGTGCTCTTACAGCCTACCGGGAACATCTCTTCCAAAGGCCTGTGAAACGCAGTTTCTTTGCAGGCCTGATCTGGCTGAAGTAGGACTTCTGCTCTGGGTGTGCTACTTTGCCCTAGAGCTGAAAGGCACAACGTGCAGGCTTCTTTCCAAAGGGCGAGTTGGGCCCCACAGCATCTTGCTTCCAGCTCTTTGGGAAGCTAAGAAACAACTCGCTCTGCACAGTGCTCTTACAGCCTACCGGGAACATCTCTTCCAAAGGCCTGTGAAACGCAGTTTCTTTGCAGGCCTGATCTGGCTGAAGTAGGACTTCTGCTCTGGGTGTGCTACTTTGCCCTAGAGCTGAAAGGCACAACGTGCAGGCTTCTTTCCAAAGGGCGAGTTGGGCCCCACAGCATCTTGCTTCCAGCTCTTTGGGAAGCTAAGAAACAACTCGCTCTGCACAGTGCTCTTACAGCCTACCGGGAACATCTCTTCCAAAGGCCTGTGAAACGCAGTTTCTTTGCAGGCCTGATCTGGCTGAAGTAGGACTTCTGCTCTGGGTGTGC